>NC_049170.1:158074511-158194511 GCF_009769625.2 Cygnus olor | reverse complement strand
TGGAGTCACACTTTACCTCAGCGTTAGCAGCACCTTTATTTTTGTAATCAGTAATTGCCGCAACAAAGAGCCAGCAAAGATTTCAGAGGTAATACTCTTTATTTTCCATCTGCTGGCTGGCTCCCATAAGTGCAACTGTTCAGAGATAACCTCCCTTCCCCAGAGGTGATGGATGTGCAGGTTGCTTTTTCTTCAGACTAACCAGAAGGAACGGCTCAGCTCCATTATGCAGCTGATGAAAGCTCCCACCCTGCAGAATGCAAAAAAAAGGCAACGGGAGGGTGGCTGTGGACGCGCTCAGATGGACAGGAGGCTTTGGGCCCCAGAGTTTGCCGGAGAAGCAGCTTGAAAAGAAACTGACGGCTGGTTGTTTGGCTTCGTTTTCTCATTTTATTGCTCTTGGGGAACAGGTCTTTGCGCATGTTCTCTCTAAAGAAACGGGATTGCATCAGCAGCATACCAGCCCTTAAAACCATGTCTTTGCAGCAGATGGAATGAGGAAAACCCTCCCTGCCCCTGCAATATCCTGGGAAACATGTACAGTGAAGGGGTTTTTGGCAGGTCACCTCGATTCCAGCAGGGTTTCGTGAAGATGCATTGCAAAGTTGGCAAGGATCAGTGTTCTCAACCAACACAAAGCCAAGCTCAGAAATATTCAGCAAGAAGCATGGGATAAATAAATAATTTTCACCCCTTGTTGTGTGCTGCAAGTGGATTTGAATACCTAAAGTTTTGAATGACATCAGTTAAGATTGTTAAATCCTTTTAATTAAGATGGATCTGGGTTGGGCTGGTGCTCCATAACGATAGCACTTTTTAACAGGGTGTTGCACACAACCAGATGTGTGGTTTTCTCGTGCCCTGTTGCTGCCAAGACCAGACACTTCCATGCATCAGTAACAGGAAGGATGCTCATGTGTGGAGGGGACGAAGTGCCATATGTTCCTCCCTGCCTGCTTCAGGGAAAGACCTGCTACCAAGATGTCAAGTCCCTGACACCGTTGGAGGCAGAAGGTGATTTCTGTGAAGCTGAGCACTCATGGAAGCTGCTCTGCCACTTGCACACCAGGAAGAGCCATGTAGGGGCTGGGAGGACATTTGGCCCTCATGATACGAGCTCTGCGTGAACATGCATCAGCAGTCTGGTAGGGTTTGTACAGCAAACGTATTGCCCGGTGTCTTCCTCTGGCTATCAGGAACAATTATCTCTTAACCGAGTTTTGTGGTACTTGTCTCTAAGTGAATTAATTATCTTGTTCAGGGCTGAAATTCAGAAAAGCTTTTTGGGAAGCCAAATGAATTGAGTGTTTTCTTTTTTAGTGAGAAGCTAGAAATGGCTTGCACTTGACTCTTTCTTTCAGAACTGGCAGGCATGTAACTTCTCACGTGCTGAATCCTGCCAGAAAAAGTCCCTTGTAAGAGCTTCCTCTGCATTTCTCGTCCTCTCCTAATCTTTTCCTCCTTAAATCCAGCTGGGAAGTCCAGGTGAACTGTGATTACTTCTAGAGCATGTGGGAGGCATTGCTGCCATACATTGCCTAGCTTCCCGTGTTGGGAGCTGGCTGGTATATATGATATCTCTCCGATGGATAGGATAGAATAGAATAGAATAGAATAGAATAGAATAATAGTATGGTTGGTAAGGACCTACAAAGAGCACATACAGCCCACTTTTCTTTCCATTGAAGAGGGGATTCAAGGGAGAATGATAAATGCCCAGGTCTCAATGCGATGAAGAACTAAATGCTCCCTTGTCACCTAAATATATCATCTGTCTTTCCTAAATCTCTCTGCCCCTTACGCACACAGGCACATACACCCAAGCGGAGTTTTCCTCTTTGGTTTACTGAATTTGCAAGACAGGATAAGAGTGACAGCTCTCTGCAAAGTTAAGAATCAAAACAGAGCATTTCAAATGGGTTTTCTCTGTTTGCTAAGTCATTTCACCAGTCAGCACTAAGTGCCTGTAAAAATGTTGCTGCTAAAATGCAGAGCTGATGCAAAGATCAGTGGCACCACTGAGGAGTCTGGAGGAGCTGTACCAGTGTGAGGCTAAGCTTTTTCTAGCACCATGTCTCTGTATATCCAAACACAGAATTATAGCTAAGAGAAAGCACTATGAACTGTGCTCATAAAACTGGGATGCATGTTGCAAAGTGGTGACCTGAAGTGGGTCAAGGAACTTGGCATGGATTCCCAGGGGTGGCATTCACAACTGTATGAACCATTAAATACTGGGTTTGGAGCAGGAAGGTGATGATTTTTTTTGTTGTTGTTGTTCTCTCTGTAACTAAAGAATTTGCCACTGGAATGCACTGTAATGTTTTCAGTGTTTGTGATTTTAAGGGATTGTTGCGAAACTCCGAAAAGGATCTGAAGGAAAAAGAAGAAATAATTGAGATCTGGGGAAAATATCTTCCTTAGCAAACCTTGTAGCACAGCCAGTTTAGTTAATTCGAAGCGAGACTGAGAGGTGACTCAATTACAGAGTACAAGCACCTTCAAGGCGGGGAAAGCAGTGGCATCTAAAGAGCTCTTAAATCTAGCAGGAAGAGGAGCGACAAGAAATTATAAGAAGTCAACAACAACTGAGGAATTAAATTAAAACTAAAATTTAAATTAAAAGGAATTAAAAGGGGGAAAAATTCAATTAAAAATAGTCTTGAATGTGGTGATCCAGGGAAACTAGCCCCCAAGGGTTTGGTATGCTATGTTTGATTCCACTTGTGAAATGAAAGAGAGGTTGAGAAGGTATCTGAAAGTCTTTTGAACTGCTTTTTCCGAGGAGACATTTGCAGAACAGAAGGAAAAGCTCGAACTATGCAAAGACGGGCAGATGCTGGAGGTGAGCAGGTCTCCCCTCCTGCCGGGAGCGATTCACACATTTCGGCAGAGGTGTTTTCACTGAGCTGGTCACACATAAGCTCCCTTTAGTCAATGGAGAGAAACAGACACTTTTGTGGCGTATAGTTTGCCTGTACTTGCCTGTATTTGATTGGGTTATTCATGTTTGGTGACTGTAGCTAGGTATGCTCCATACCTTTTTATTTCTCTTTCCCCTTTTCTTTTAATTTACAAAATAAATCTGCACTATATTTCAAGGAAATAAATAATTTATTATTATTTACAGAGTGTGTGGGAGCCATCTCCCACCTTGCACTGATCACCCATCAGATCTCCAGGTATGGTTTTGCACCCGGACTGAACTAAACTGGATGTAAAATTAAAATTGCTATATATGTTTCTGCTAAACCACACATTTTCTGTGGCGCCTTTTTGCATCTTCCTTTTAATAGCCATGAGATGGGTTGTGGGAAGCTACAATTAAAAAACACAAATTTCAGGAGGTTAAAGGAGAGACTGTATGTGGAGAGCACCTGGAAACAACTAAGAAAAATAGTAACAAGGCCAGAAAGGCATATACCGGAGCACACTGTCCCCTTTTGTTCTCAGACATCTTGGATTATAAATAGAAGATAATGGAATGCAGCGTCCTGCAGGAACCGTGAATAATTAGATGGCTGATGTACAAGAGCAAGTGGAGGTCACACAGATAAACTAAAATAATGCTTGAATTTATTGGAGAAAAAAATGACTTGGAAATGACTTTAGCTGGCTTCTTTTTTTTTTTAATGGTAGGAAAACAAAATATATAAATCCTGAAAAGCAAAAGCTCAATTCAAGACACCAGTGCAAATCGAGAGTAATTCCATTAAAGCTAATGGAATTACGTCAGTGTAAGACCGGAGGTAAGTTCAGACCCAATTACATCTTGCTCCCGAAATGAGATTTCGATATTGTTTGCTAGTGTTTGTATTGCAATGAGAGTCCAAACGAGAGCATCGTGTTGCTGAACTGGGTGATGCTCCCTAGAACCTCCAGTCCCGGTAGCCAAGGTGCACAAAGTAAGAGATCAGAAGCAAAAATGAGTTCTGCATATGACAGAATGGGAAACTGAGGCGGAGAAGTAGCCAAAACTGCAATACAGAAGCAACTTGGCTCATAATTGCATTCCTTTCCCAGTAATATTTTAAAAAGAAAAGCAAATGCCCTGCTTTCCGGGGGAGCATAATGTGCATGGCCAGTGCTATCTGTGTGGCGGAAGGCTTGACCTTGGAGTCACTTATGAAATAAGAAAAAAATAAAAAAAAAAAGAAAGTAGAAAGGGGTTGCTGATGGGAAACAGCAGGATGTGTGGCTGGAAGGTGGCAGCTTTTGGTCACCTGAGTTTTTGATCTTCTTTTAAAGAATAGAGTTGCAGAAAATGCAACATAGGCATCTCCTTTTTAAGGTTATTTCTCCTTCTTCTTTTGTTTTTAATACTTTTTTGTTCTTCCAATCAACATGTGGAGGAATACTTATACCAACTAGTACAACCACACTAAAATTCCACCTTGTCCTGCGGGTAAGGAGTAGTTATTTTCTTTAACAGGAGAAATTGATTTTGCTAAATACGGAACATGGAAAGAGCCAACATCTATGAAAGAGGTTCTGTTATGGTCACTGCTTTCCCCTGAACCCACAGTTTTATTACTTTTTTTTGTTATTACTTGACATCTGTGTGGTTTCAGGGAGACACTAAGATGCTCTGCCTTTTTAACAATGCGGAGAAATACCTTAAATGTCCCCCAGCCATCCCATCAGTAAAGAGATTTTCTCAAGAGTCCACGACAGCTGTTACTGAGCTGTTGGGCTCTCCATAACAGAGTGCTGCCTAAACTGTGGTAAAATTTTTATAACCTCTGATTTACTGTCTGGACAGTATCAGTCTGGCTGGGGAATAGTAGAGGAGTTGCTGTTTTGACTTGAGTGACCATTAGGACTACCAGTGCGACACAGGAAAAATAATGTGATATTTCAGTCTGATTTAATAACTAAATTACGGAGTTCCCTTAGGTCCTTGTTTCTCGATGGCAAATCCCCAGCTCCGTAGAGGTAGTAACTGCTACAGCTTGGACTAAAGCCTAATGGTGAGTAATGGTAGGTGTAGCTGAACACATGAAATTTTGGGCAAATCTCAGTTTGCCGTGCCAGGTATTGGGGCTGGAGTTGTGAGCCATGGGGAGTTGAAGACGTGCTGTCTTCAACGTTAAAAGGGGAGTTGATAAATTACTGGATTGTCTCTTTTCAAGATTGATTCTATTTTGGTCCATGGGAGAGAGAGTAGGTGATTTGACTAGTAGATTAATTGATCTTTTTCTTTTCAAGTAATTTTGCTTGCAGTTTTTCAACTGCTTCACATTTGGAGAGCTACCACGCCAACACCGAGAGTGTTAAAAAGGCAGCTGTCCAGGGAGGGGGAGCAGAAGGGAAGAGGAGTATTTCTGCAGTATTTTGTTCTCCATTAAGAAAAAAGACCCTAAAATTACATAATCACTGGCTGAGGAGTTGAGATGGAAATCTTCTTCCCCATCAGTTTCCCTGCCACACATCCAGACATTTGACAAGTTGATTTTGTACCATTGCTCAAAAGCTGCTGCTGTGGCTTGCTGAATTTACTTTCTGTTCTTGGGGAGACAGTCCGAAAGTCCTTTCTTTGTAGTTTTCTCTGACATCTTTCAACCTCCAAAATAATAAAAATAAGGCACACTTCCAAAGCCGCATTAATTCGATACGTTAATATAAGAGATTGATAAGGAGTAATCAAATTCATCTGATTCAGCAAATTCCCTCTGTGGAAGCTTTTAGGGCAGATAAGATTCAGTCCCTGACAGAGATGTTTTATCCTCTGTGAGAGATAGTAAAAGCATCCCTTTATTTAAGTCTGTTTGGAAATGTGTTTTTGGCCTGGAAGTGCGAGCCTGCCGGTGTGAGGGTGAGATGACGCGGGGTGCATGAGGCTCCTTCGAGCTATCAAGGGCTCCCAGCAACACCCCCAAAGGAAAAGTGTCCCCGTTTTGGGAGAGGAGAGGAAGAGGAGACACGGCATCACACCGCAGTGTCTGCAGATGGATAAGAAGCAGGTGATAAAGACTCATCCACGTGAAAAGCAGCAGCACAGATTATGAGCCACCTCTACATCAGAAAATTATGTTGGGCTCACCAGGGGTGTAAAAATTGCCAAAATCTTGCTGAACCAGAATTGTGCTTGCATGTGACAGTGAAGTCCCAGTAACATGCTGAGTTGTGACTGGCTGCAGGGCCACCCTTAACACCTTAAGGACTTTAAGGTGCACGTCAAGACTCGGGCCTGGCAATGCATTTGGTCTGGCAGAGCGTATGTCCACTGCCTGATGTAGTTGCTCAGAGGAGCTTATGACCACAAAATATCCAGCTAATGTTAGACTAATGGGGTGAAATGTATAGGCAGAACATTTGTGTTTGACAAGTGCAGCTAAAAATATCACCAGGCCTCTTTGCTGTTCCACGTACCATTGACTTAATGTTCTTTTGTGTCATTAATGTGGGAAAGCAGATAATCAGGAAACAGTGTGTATATATATATATATATATATTTATATATATAGAGAGAGAGATTTAAACTTGTATGATTGATTTGGGGCTTACCAAATATGTTGATAAACTCTGATGATTGACAGACACATCCCTTGGGGGCTGGAATTTCCCCTTGGACTGAAGTGGTTGGGAAAACAGCGTTAAGTTCTGGAAAAAACACCAGCCTAGGCAGACTGAGTCACAGGATGGCATTGGCTCAAAAGGGGCTTCTGGAGGTCTTCTCGTGGAAGCCTCTGCTCAAGAGCAATGCTGACTGCTTGGGTCTTCATTGTGTGACATAAACCTTGGTTTAGGAAAACAGCAGTGTTCAATAATGTCTCATAACTTGTTCGTGCTGACTGCATGTCTTCTAAGCCTTTTAGGGACGGGGGAGGAGACCCAGGTGAACGATCCAGGCATAAGATATGATACAACTTGCGGGTTGGCAGTAGCAGACCTAATTTTGGGGGTTCTCTGTGCAGGAACCCATCAGTCTGGATGGCAAGAGAGCTTTAAGAGCAGGAGAGCTGCCTATCTCCACAAAGCAGGTTTTTCTAAGCCTTTGGAGGGAGCAGACAGTAAGTTCCTACAGGACTTTAAGCAAACAGAGTGCCAACATATGTATGTTGGTACCTACACAGTGGTGTCATCCTGGTTGATAGGTGATTAGGTGGCTGGTTTGGATCTACATTTATTAGAAATTATGAACGTGGATCTCTTCTACCATTTGCATGCCGTGCAATTGAGCAGAGTCCTGAAACTAAACACAAGGACTGGTTTGGGACAGCTGTCAAATTTGATGTCAGTGAAAGAAGTAACGCTGGATGGCAATTACCCCCAAAGTCTCATCTGGGGTAACATCAAAACAACCTAGAATCCAACATGTCAGAGGTGTTTGGGCCCAAAAAGGCCAAGGGACTTACTGAATGTGGCACTACCATCTGATAGCCAGTCCAGGATTAAAGTACAGGGACCAGAGAGATGTTTTAAGAGACACTCTTTTCTTTTTCAGCGTGGGAAAACGTGCTTCCTAATCTTGTGGTTTATCCTTACCCTTTAACTGCAATGGTTTCATTTAGGGATTATTAATTCAGATTGCTCAAAATCAGTCCAAGATTTGGAGCTGGCACGTGCCTCCTGGTACTGCACAGCACACACTGTGTAGTACACTTGAGTTAGCTGGCAAGCAAGCAGGAGGTAAAAACCTCTCTCTGCTCCTTATGAGCCAAGCCAACATCATTAACCCACGATCTCATGTCCCTGAAGATCTCCAGATCTTCGTTCTGCTCTAGAAGTCAGTTTCTGTCTGAAAAAAAAAAAAAAAAAAAACAAACCACTTTTCTGTCTAGTTGGGAAAGACAGAAAAAATAAATAAAAATATTTAGGATCGCTCCCTGTAGCTTCTTGCATTTCAGTCTGACACTGTCGTGATATAAGATCCCTTTATTTTTTTTAAAAAATTGGTCATATGCTTCAGGAATACCTCTGCTGTGGTGCTTTAATGGACAATGCTGCTGTATTTGTTTTGGTAATTTGTCAGCTGGATCCATGTGCACAGCCCTTTGGCAGCTGTTGCATAAACCTAGCATGCTTACAATTTGGAATGAACGTCTGGCTTTTAAGCACTAAGAGTGCAAGGAAGCATGCTTGGGCTGATTGCTCTGCTATTACAGTGCACTGAATGTGACTTTCTCTGTTTTCTTTTCTTCTTGTGTACCTACCTGCACAAATGCAATGATTTGCACAACATGGTTGTAAATGTATAATTTTTTAGCTTAGTTACATCTACAATAGCTTGCGTTGCAGCAAGGCGACAGAGAATCCGGCCATGGAATATTTTATTCCGTTCATAAGCCTCAATTCAGGAAGAGGAGAAACATTATTGATCTTTCATCAGGTAATTTTCTTCTTTCAAGTACCTGCAGTGGACTCTTAAAAGCAATTCCTAAACTGAATCCATTTTCCCCCAGAGAACAAATTTACTATCAGCAGCAAAGGTTTCTGACAACGGGACCTACAGTTTTCACATCTGAATGGTTTGGAACAACTGGATATTTCCATTGTCCTTCACTGTAAACAGAGAGTTGCTGTATCTGAGTTCATTATGTGCTTGGTCCATTGCCTTCTGCCGGCAGAAAAAGATAGTCTTGCCTTACCCGAAACAAACTTCAGAGCCTGTCGGTTTATGATGAACTTCCTCAGACCTTTTATCCTGTTGTTTATTGTTTTACTATATATTTGTGCCCGATTATTAGGGAAATATCTCTTTGAAGTTTAATTTTTTGGACCACTGGCAGCGCATTTTAATTGTTACTCTCCCCCCTGGAAATACGTGGCCTTCTGGCCACAGCCTAAGATGTTTTTGCCACGGACCATGGCTGGTGATTTGCACAATTCCCGTAATAGCAATGCCTTTTGGGTGCTAGTGCAAAATTTATTGCCCCACAAAACGGGGTCTTCGTTCACATGGTTACTCTTGCGGGTGTTTTATTGGCCAATAAAGGGCCTTGTGTTTTTGTAATCTAACTGCTAGGCTGCTTTATGATCTGTTGTCGGCTGGCGGGTGGTGGGGAAGAGCGACTCGTGGCACTTTGGGAATTACACATTATTGTCACCTGAGAGCCTGAAGGATCTTTAAATTGATGAAATGTGGGGCTGATCAGCAGAGAAGCCTCACGAGTAGCATTTCTTTTAAGAGTTTCTCATTTATTTATTTATTTATTTATTTGAAACCTAATCATTCCTGAAAAGAGACAAAGACAATTTTTTTTTTCTTTTTTCTGCCAGCTAAATTAAAGCATTGCTAGAAAGGCGATGCAAGGCAGAGGAAAACGTAAGTTGAATGGAAAGGACAGTGAAGGAGATAGGAAGAAAAGTATTTAGAGATCAGGAACTCAATATTTTAAGTGTATTGCACTCTGCACAGGATAAATATATTAATTTCCCTTGCATTTCACAGCTTGCCCTGATGTTCAGAAAGTTGCAGAGATGTCATTTAAAGAGGCATATGAAGTATACAGGATAGAGCAATAGGTGGTGAGTTGACTGCAAAGATCCATTTCTCTTCCCAGCACAATTCCTTTTAGTCATCGCTGTGCTTTTAGAAAATGAAATGCAGTATGAAAACAAAGCCATAACAAAAAATTTTGCTCTCAAGCAAACATAGTTTAAAGCTGTTTTTTCCATCATATGTTAACTTTTTTTTTTTCTTTTTCTTATTTACCCTCTCTTGCTCAAAAATCAGAAAAAATCAGACCTTGGCACATGTGCCTCAAGGGAATGTGTTCAGAAGGTGCCAACCCTGTCACCAACTTTGACTTTTACGCTTCACGTTGTACTTTAAAGTGGCTCTTTCCTCCAGCTGGCTTCCCTATCTGCGTACTGCTGTTCTCCAAAATCCCTTCCAGGGCAAGAACAGGAGGAGGAGAGAGAAAACAGTACCAAATTGTGCAGCTGGGCAGGGACTATAGGGTCCGGTTTGGGAACACAAGTGTGTTTGAGCACATCGAGTCACTAAGTTAAGATTGTGGGTTTTTTGTGGACAGAAAGGTGTTTGTGTTTATGTGCTGTGTGATACATGAGAGGTCTAGAGGTTGCTTTTTCTGTTTAGGAAGATAAGGTCTTGCTGAACATGGGTTCTGCAGATGCATGAAGTAGACTTTTCTGGGATGGCCAGATGTGCTGAAATCCCAAATGCCTAATCCCAAAATCTTCATGCCCCATCTTAATGGGGTTTCCAGGTGGAAAAGAAAAGATGTCACAAGAAATCCAGTTTGCAGAACCCTTATACACCTGTCTTGGAAGCCAAAAGCTCTGCCACTATCTCTGCTGTTTCCCCCGCCTCTGCCCACTGATGGTGCTGAAGCAAATTAAATGAATTTGCTAAATTCTCTGTTTCTCTGTATGACATTTTGCCATTAGTGAATTTTGCATTTATCTTCAACATCTGCTGTAAATACCAGTCCACATGCATTGTCCAGACAGCTTAACAAACTGATATTTAGGGTGAAACATTTATTAACGTCAATAGGAAGGTTCATGAAGGGTTTCTTCAGTGTCTAAAATGTGCACTTCTAACAAACCTGACAACCCATTGCTTTCAGTACTGCTGTTTTTTTGAAAGTGTCTTCACATTGCCTGCCAAGGAGATCGGCATGTATTACACCTTCCTCTGAGCTGGGCTGTGAGCTTCATGGTTACTTTTCCTCCATTTGTCATCTGGGACAGGGTGGTCCATATAACTTCATTGGATACGTTTCCTTTGCCAATATGCTTCCTTCTGAAATATGGAGCACTCAGTTCCTGCTATGGTTAAACACGAAGCATTTGCTTTTGTGCACTGGTGCAGTGTTTCGTGCATCTTTGTATGTTTAATCTTAAAGCTGAGCTTCTCGGAGATGATAAACCATTTTTTTTTTCCTTTTTTTTTTTTTTCTCTTTAGACTACGAAAGAATTACTTGGTCATTGTCTTTCTATTTAGATTTTTTGCTAGTTAAAGGATGGACGTTTTTCACAGGTTTATAGGACAACCTGTTTGCTACACATTGGCAATTCAGTGGTACAATCACTGCTAATGCCTTTTCTTTCTCACTTAAATCCTGACCGAGGGATTGGGCTTAGGCATGTTGCTTAATTTAAGTATACACATAGGAGTGCCTTAATACCTCTAGCTGGAAATACACAAAAAATAGCAGCAAGCTGAAAGGTGTTTTTTTGCCTTAGATTTCTTGCTCACTTCACAAAATAGCGAAACACCTCACGGTCTTTTGAGTGAAATGGTTTCATTTTTCAATTAAAATTGCCTGGTTTTAAGCAAAGTTGGCTTTTCTTAAATGAAACATGACTTTTCTTGTGTGAAAATCACTCTGTCCCAGAAATCTGTACAATTTATTCCCTTGTTTCATCTATTTTCTCTGGATCTTCTTGCCACTGAAAGAAATTTGGCAAGAAAAGACAGGAAACAGCAAAAGCATCTCTTGAAAAACAGAGTAAAGCCTCGAAAGATCTGCGTCTCTTCAACAAAACTTTTCATACTCTAAAGTGCAAAGCACCAGTTCTTTTATTAATGATGGTTTCAGCATAGTTTCTCAAGGAGAGCGAAGGCAATCGATCACTCATTCACATCAGTAAAGTGCCCTTCATCTTTACTTTTCACAGCGCCGTACTGAGTATTAAACCCACGTTAAATGCTAAAGCTAAGAGAGCAAGTGTGGGAAGGATAATAGGCTAAATTAATCTGCAGGGCAATTTATCTACAGGCCATTTGTCCCTGTCTTTCCTTTTACATGTCTGCGTGTAGGACACATTCTTCCACACTCGTCCACCCCAAATCACCCATTGAGTCTATCCAAATTGCTTCGTCAGTTGGGATTCACAGAAAGAAACTGATAAAGGCATTGGTGTGTAAGGAAGGGACTGGCTTAGGGTTCACTGAAGCAGTGAAAAGTTCACTGAAGCACCAGAAAGGGTCAGAGGGTTTTTGGGGCGTCCAGAGGTGGCAGTTCCCTGCCCTCATGTGCACATCCCTCCATGTGCCATGGAAGGATTTATAAGAAATTCCAAAGTAGGGGGACCCAGGCTTCTTTTGTTTCTGGTGCTCTTCCCAAATGCAGAAGCTAATGCCTACGGGAGTATGTAACATGAGAAAACGTATTGAAGAAGATCCGACAGTTGGCTTTTTCATCTGCACGAAGTCCGTGGGATTTTAGTATATTGCTTCTTGCATTTTGCGTCTGTGGCTTTCAGCCTCTGCTCTGAATAAAAAGCAAAACAAACAAAAAACCACAACAAAACAACAACAACGAACCAAACAAAAACAAGCAAAACAAGCAAACAAACAAAAAAACCTTAAAACTAGAAGTTTGCATAAATTGGAGTCCAAGTCCTTAATGTTCCCCAAAAGCATTGGGAATTAGAAACATAAGGCAACGTGTAGTTTTCTGGAAATTTCAAGGAAGGGGTACAGTTTCTAACCCTCTTGTACAGTATATAAAATGTTTTTTTCTGTGTTTGTGGACTGTGTGCGGGACACAGAAAGCATGTTGTTCTCCCTGTGTCTCTCTGCAAGTTGTCGGGCTCCATTAACTCCTGCTGCAGAGTCCAAAACGAAGCAAACCTGAGCCTTAGATGGGCATAGTGCTCCTGAAAAACCTGGAAAGACAGCTTTCATCCAAACTTTGAGTAAATTACTGGAAGAAGGGCACAATAACAACTGTGTAGAGGTTGCACGTGGCTTTCTGGTGTTGTTAAAGCACCTCTGTGCCTCTGAGAGCTGCTGCAGGGATACATCCCCGTCACCTTTCCATCACAGATATCGAGCAGAAATGCAAAAGACACAACAGAATTAGAAAGCACAGGCAAAGCTATCAGAATACTCATGGTTTGATGACATTTATCATAGGGTGATAAAAGGATTATTGGGGTAATACCAGGAATAGCGGTGACTATTAAGAGCTCACAGAGGGCAGATGAGGTCCGAAGGCTGGGCAGGGAGGGACCTGCCTGCTTTTTGCAGAAACACGATGCAGGACAAGGGACTGCTTCAGTACAACATACATTGCAAGAATGGTTAAAAAGAAGTCATCTGTTTATTAGCACCTACAGAGAAAAAATGGCTATCGTGATCAGTAGGCACCAGGGTTCATCAAAATGAAATTATGGCAAATTAAATTAATTTCTGTCTCTGATAAGCTAAGAGGCTTACTGGCTAATGAGAGGGAGGTGTAATATAGCTCTGTTCCGGCAAGGCGTTTACAAAGGATCCAAGGGGCTCTTTTATTAGGAAATAAAGTGAAACTTGGAAAATTAAAAGTGAACTGGGGAATGGTGTGGGTGAGAGAAGGAGAAGTCACTTGAGAGGTGACTAATGGCAGCGACGCCGCTAAGCTGCTTCCCGTGGGGTCCTGCTTTGAGTGCTCCCTGAGCTGTCAGTAATGACCCGACAGATGGAGGCTGAGGCGATGCTGATCTAATCTGTAGGTGATGCGGGGTTAAGAGGGGGTCTTTTATACTGTACTGGACATAATTTAGTTGAAAAACACAAACCTGCATTCCTGGCAGCAGGTCAATGAATAAGCTGCTTGCAAAGAGTGGTCAAATTCTGTAGGGGAGCAGCATCGACTAGGGCAAGCATTCTCCTTATTTTAGCAACAGCTGCTTCTTCATTTTTAATTATTTGTTTTTAAGAGTCAATAAAAATATAAATAAATAAATAAATAAATAAAAAGAATACTGCCTGATAGGTATTAAAAAGACCGTGGAAAATTTAACTAGGGTTTGCAGTGTTGTTAATTGCCCTGGTTGCATTTCTGTGATGAAATTTATGAGGACTTCTCCCTGACTTCAAGTCAGATGTTTTAATCCAGAACCTGTGAATACTGTAGCTGCCACCCTACAGCCATGTTCGTCTCCAGAGGTGACGTAGCACCAGAGCCAGGTGAAATACCTCCCCTGCTCTTCCCACACAACCACAGACCATCCCCTGTGCTCCATGAAGAAAAATAGCACCACATCTCCTAATACTTTCAAGGGACAAGCAAATTGGAAATCTATGATGCTTTTATTATAGAACATTGTGTGGCTTGAAACTTGGAAGTAGTACTACATTTTTCTCCTGAGTTTTACTCGGCTGGATGATTTACACCCATGCAAAAGGGTTTGCTGACGGAACAGAATTAGAACTCTTATTTTGCTCTATTGTAAATGGTTCCTCAGCATGCAGAATCAGTTCCTAAAGAAAAAAGGGGGAAAAGAAGTTTGACTGTCACTGTGGAGCCAGAACAAGTGGATTTATCCAGTCTTCCTTTGGTGACTTTAACAATACAGTAAAGATAATTTAAAGCTTGGTAAAACAGCTGTTCCTCCTAGCTCATCTTTCTGCTTTGTTTACATCTGCGATAAATACTCAGACGTGAGAGATGCCCACTGCTTTCATCCCTTCCTGCTTGCAGCAGCAGAGCCAGCAGCCCTGGGGGACGAGGCACGGGCTTGTCCGTGGCCATGAGCTATAGCAGTCTAATGCAGCACAACTTTCCATCCTATTGGTGTTTGCTAACACAACTGTTAGACACATCAGCCTGGAAATATCCGTAGCTCTGCTGTAGGACCAGCCCAGCTGCACAGGAGACACCCAAAAGTAGTAGGTTACTGCTGTAGGGTGGGCTTCTCTGCAGCTCTGCACAGACGATGAAGGACCTCCATTGGCTTTGGGGATGGAGTTTTCTAAAGCTGAACACCTTGGTTAGGTGGATAAAGGAAAATCAGAGCCTTTAGGGACTGAAAGTACTCCTTGCTACTCCATGGCTGTCCCTGTGGCCAATGCATAAAGTCCTATATGTGTGCATTTAGAGTTTGCTGAGTCCTATTTTCAGCCCCTACAGTCCTTCACAAAATCCAGCTGTACGACAGGCAAGAGGCTGGCTAAAGTTTTACAATGAGAATAATTTCCTTGTGCATGCTTGATGCACCCTTACATATTTATGTCTCTGACAAATATGGAATATATTTAAATGCAGATACTCAGCCTATTTCTGCTTGAGCCACAGATTGTGCTGCTCAGTGCCCTG
Organism: Cygnus olor; assembly: GCF_009769625.2. NCBI lineage: Eukaryota > Metazoa > Chordata > Aves > Anseriformes > Anatidae > Cygnus > Cygnus olor. Next base: position 158,179,511 of record NC_049170.1, on the reverse strand, counting down.
CTCCGTGTACTGTAATTTTTACTTTCTTTGTACAAGAAAACTGCAGGGAGTGGTAAGCATTACAGCTGCTGTGTAAGAGGCAAGTGAAGGGTTTAAGGGTTAGGGTTAGGGTGCTAATGCTGTGCTACCCAGCTTAGTTGTGCCCAAACCTACTTGACCACCCAGCTCTTTAAATGCCTGCTCCATTTCTGTGTAGTTGAACTGTGCCAAAGGAGATACTAAATCGAATGAGGTTTAAACTAGTATTGCAAATGTTTCCTTGATCTGTACCTGAAAATCTTATTATTGGTCTTATATCAGGGATAGATGAAAGTAAAATAAGCCATTCCTTCTATTCTAAGTGGAAATGCCTTTCACCTGCTGCAAACAGAAAACAAAGCTCTTTGGGATTGTTGTGAGTGGCAGCAGGCATGGTGAGGCAAAGCAAAGTCTTTCCTCTGTCGGTCTTTGTGGTTGCATTTGGGGTCTGATTATTTTGTGTTGACCTGGTCATTCAGCCTCTACGAAAGGCACAAGCAGTAGTGAGGCTCCCTCATTCTGTCCCTGCAGAGAGCAGAAGCAGCCGTCACCACATCTGCATCTTCGCTAGGCTCATTTTAAAATGGGATAAATAAATCACAGGTACGACCCCTCAAAGAACAAGCTGTAAGCAGTTGCGTGCTGGGGTTTATGGATTCAGTGGACCATAGTTCCCTAGTAGAGAAAACAGCAGCCATAGGAAACTCTTAGGCAGCAGCGTGCCATCTCTTGTATTATTTAGTGCATTGTCTTTGCAATCTCTGTGCGTACAGAAATGCACAGCAAGAGGTGTTATTCTTCCTAAGAGATGCCCTTTTTGTTTTTACTCTTAGAATGCTAATTTTCACAGTACTGCTGTAGCCAGATAAGTCTTTTACAACGTTTATATTTTAGGCACTCTGTATCTCCTCAGATTATTTAACTTGCTGTTGTGTGGAGGACTTTTTCAGAAGCACATTGTATTCATCAGAGACACCCCTTTAATTAACTTGCACACTTCCATGGGGAGAGGAGTATAAAGAAAGCTAATAATAATAATAATAACAATAATAATAATGACGTATCTTGTTACCATTACATATTAAAATAAAATGCTGCAGGGGGCAAGTTTCAAGGCTCCTATTTTTTAATGAAGATCTTAATAGCATTTAATGTAAATTAAATATAATCATTGTCTGATTCCTGAGCATATCTCTGAGGCTAAAGAATAAGAATTTAATTGTGCTGGCAATATAGTGGGTAATGCTAAAATCAAGCACTAACTTGTTAGTTAAATGCATTTTGAATTAAGAGGTGGAAAGCAGAACTTTTAGTTTTTGTACTCCTTCTCCCAGTTTTTTTGTAGTAGCTCAGTGCAAAGTTTGTGTGAGGTGTGGATTTATTACACGAGGTATCTGACATCAAATTTGTATTAGAATACAAGTGTGGGAGACTTTCTTTAACTTTAGAAATTGGGCAGGACAGATGTATAAGCCTAACAAAACTTTTTACTTTGGGGATTGGAAATTGCTGGTGTGTAGATCCCTGACTTGTCCTGTAGGCAGATAATTTAGTTGGGTCTGCATGGCAACTCCAGTGTTCTGAAAGGCTCAGTCTTGAGATGGCTCCTCAAGGAATTCATGCCCTTCGTGGCAAGATTTACTTGATTAAAACATTGGGGCTGAGGCTAAGTGTGTAGTCCTCAAAGCAGATGATGTGACAGGATTCAATTCCCAGCTCCCTCTCTTGTGACAGTATGGAATACCTGCCTGTGGTGGATATGACCTCTTCTATCTCAAATTAAAAGTGATGCAATTAGTCAGCTGGTGTTGTGGGTCCTGGGATCATAAATAAATGAAATGCATTTTGATGAATGGATCCAGAAATGTTATCTTAATTTAACTAATGAGAGCTCAGAGTAACTAGTTATCTGATCCAATCTTCTCTTCATATTAGATTATTTTTCTTTCCTGTATGGTATCTGTGACTTCTCTGCACTCGCTCTTCTGAATTACTGTTCTGCAGCTAAGAGATGTCATCTTCATGGTATGCTAAGCTTTAATTTGTCTACCTGTTAAGTACCATGTATAAACTTAGTGTACTTTTATCCTAGACAGGATTTTATCCAAGGATTTTGTCCTAGACAGGATTTTTTATCCAAAACATGATCCACCTGTTTTGTCTGCACAGGGAACATGATTTAGTGGATGAGAACTTTCCTAGGGGGATGAATATTGCAGTTCTGGGTGTCTATGTCCATCTGCTCTGACCAGGTGGAAATGACAGTGGAGTGCTTGCTGACGGGGTTCAATGTGTTTGTAGCTGAAGTTGTGTTTGGAAAAGTCTGTGTTCGGTTGCTGTAAGATGCATCTTACAAGATGCACTTTCTGCAGAAAGCAAACCTTGAAAGAGTTGGCCTCCGTCAGTGCTGACATAGCAGTAAAGAAGGAGCTGAAGGGCTGTGACTGGCCCTGGGTCTTCAGGATAGAGGGGCCCTAATGAGTTGTCTTATCAGTTTTTTAATCAAGGAACTCCATTCACTCTACATCCCGCCCACTCTGAAAAAAGAGTAGCTGACAAATGAGTTTTTCAGTACAACTGTGACTTAAATGTATCCTCTAAGGGAGAAAAAAGATTGTTTTCTCTCGGTGTTTTTTTGAGCCTTTCCTGAGTTTTTGATTGAAATATAATTGAAAGCCACCCCTTTCTCAATAAAAAGATTTGAAGTTCTCTCTGGAGAAGTTTAGAGGCTGAAAATACCCTGATGACCTTATGATGCTTGGGAACCAGGGGACTGAGGTAATAAATTCCTTTGGGCAGCATTTAGGTCTCTTCCCCCAACTTTGTGTGGTCCTGACCAGAGACACCAGCAACCAGTCCTTAAAGAAATAATGGCACTGGGATTTGGGGTGCAAAGGAGGGGGAGAGCTATGGCTGGAGAGGGGGCTGGTTTGGCTACCTGTCTGCCTCTTTCAGTGCTGGCAATATCTTCTTTGGAGATAGCATGTCGTTAGCAGGGAGGTGAGGATGGTGAGGAAATTCGTCCTCCTCAGCACCTGCCTCCTAAGCAACCCAGCTTTTTCTGGACAAGCCATCAGACAGCTCCCCAAACACATCTCTCTCTCCAATACAACCCTACTTTTGACAATTTCAGTCGCAATACCAACTGTCTGTGATGACCTGGCTACCTGCCCACCCTCCATTTTCACCTTATCTTCCCCCACTGACTTTGCAGGCCTATTGTCTGTGTGCTGATCACAATAGGGACGCTTGGGGTATTTCCTTTCTAGGATTTCCTACAGCCTCCTCATTGCTGCTCGAGGCCCTGGACTTGCACAGTCTCGCTGTGGCTCCGTGTGATGTGTGGTGTGTTGTCTCGACCACTCTGCAGCTTGATGAAGTTCTGTAAGTGTCTCATTATGCAATTAATTTCAATTGCAATTCCCATCGTCTCTCCTCCTCTGCAGGCACGCAACCCAGCAAGAGACTAATAAAACCATCACGACTAGCACCAAAGCCATCAAGCAGCTGTCTGAGGTTGTCAGAGGCTCATCCAGGGTATGTGTCATTCAAGATGCTGTTGGGAGAGGGTGCTGGGCCTTGTGGAGGGAGGAATAATGAAAAAAGAAGTGGGTAGTGGGTGCTTTAAAGCTGTTAACTCCATGTCTTATTGTAAGTTCCTTTCCTGTTACACAGTAAACATAGCTTATGTTTTTAAGTCACCAGTGGAAAAACAGCTGCAGAAAGCAGTTTTCCCCAAACCTGGGTCATTTGGAACTGGAAAGCAATGATCAGTAACAAAAACTAGCTCACATCTTTCTCAGGGGCTCCCACAGCTTGGGTGAAAGTACTCCAGAAGTTGTCCAGCTCTACATGAGTGTGTAATTGGGTATACTCAGTAGTGCAGTGGGTGCAATGGGTGCCGATGGGTTTAGAAGTGTGTTCAAGTGTCCAGAAAGAGCAGAGCAGTGGATTTGTCTATGACATTCATTCAGTGCTGTATCCTAGCAGGCAGGCAGCGGTTGGGACAGATAATAACTGGCTATATGACCAGATCAGAGCTGAATTTTGAATTACAATTTACCCTACATCAGTTCCATCTGTTGTGTGGACAGACTGGTCTTCTGCCATCAGTAGGTTCAACTTATATGGACATCATTGTCAAAGGAGTGTGAGTGCCTCCCATTCCCTGGTCCCCAGTGCAAGGGCTGGAGAAACAGATGATGTCTGACCTTTCCATAAAGGCCTTTAGACCCCAAAATGTTCCTGCTGGCTTTGGGCTGTGGTATGCATCTTGGGGAAGAGCAGCAGCTCACCGTATGGCATCCCTGGGGAGCAAACTCCAGCTGGTGTGAGAGTTGAGAAGTTTCACCCACATAGCAGGTGATTCAGCAGTTGAAAAAAGGACAATTCTTTTCTCCTTGACTATGGACATCAGTTTTCTATCATGTTCTAGCTTCTAACATCTGTGTATTTTCTGGGTCAGAAATTTACCCGAATTGGGGTTAACCCTCACTCACTTCTGCCATTCTCCAAAATCCTGTACTACAACACTGTTCTCACCATCCTCACACCTGGAGGAAACTCTGCTCTTAAAATAGAACAGAGCTTTGTCCAGGTGCTTTTTAAAGACCAGACTGAAGTCACAGAATCACAGAATCACAGAATCACAGAATCGTCTAGGTTGGAAGAGACCTCCAAGATCACCTAGTCCAACCTCTGACCTAACACTAACAAGTCCAACCTCTGACCTAACACTAACAAGTCCTTCACTAAACCATATCACTAAGCTCTAAATCTAAACGTCTTTTAAAGACCTCTAGGGATGGTGACTCAATCACTTCCCTGGGCAGCCCATTCCAATGCCTAACAACCCTTTCAGTAAAGAAGTTCTTCCTAATATCCAACCTAAACCTCCCCTGGCGCAACTTTCGCCCATTCCCCCTCGTGCTGTCACCAGGCATGTGGGAGAATAGACCAACCCCCACCTCGCTACAGCCTCCTTCAATGTACCTATAGAGAGTGATAAGGTCGGCCCTGAGACTTCCAAGCAGGAGTCTGAGAAAAAGATTTGACTCTTAAATCACCCCAGGCTACCTTTATAACTGGTAGAAGACCATCTGCAAATCATCCCACCTAAAAAACGAATGGATAGTGGCATCCTCCAGAGGACAGGGAGTGAAGCATGAAATGATTGTTCTCCATTTGTAAGTATCAACCTTAATATTTGGAGGTTGTTAACACATTGCTTTGGTTCATGCTGGACTGCAAGGCCTATTTTTTTTTCCTTTCTCTTACACACTCTGAGAATAATTACATTTTCTTGATGAAACAAAAAATTGTCTTTTTGGAGGTATGGAGATCTGGGCTGTTCCGTGCTGATCTCTGTTTTCCATTTTGTGACATAAATTGGGACCAAAAGGGAATCAGCCAAGGGCACGTTAAAACCAATTACAGTGTCACACGAAAACGTCATTATTAACCTTTGAAGCCAATGTTGTGTCCACTGAAAACTGTCAGCAGAACAGCTCTTACTGTCATGTGGAGAAAAATTGCTAAGTTAAAGGGGGAATATTTAGGAGCTGAAGGAAATTGACACATAAACAATTATGGTAATATGAGGAATAAACTCACCACTCTCTACTGGCATCACATAATAACTTTTTCTGCTCCCTGGTCAATTCATTTAACAGATTTTTTTCCTTAAACTCTTATTTTCTAACCGTGTGCAGTTTAAATAATTAAACCTACAAATTTTTATATAGTCTGTAGTCCTTCTCCCTTATATAGAATTAATGATTCTGGTGGGTATCGACTGCTGGGTCGGCAAGTCCCTCTTGGGGATCTGGATAACATTTCAAACTTTCTTCCCATAAAATTTCTCACAGTGTGAAAAGCCTTCCATTAATTTGGAGCTTTATAGTCAGTCCTTTCCAATCCATTATTCTATGTATTGCTTTGAATGCACACATGGAAAGCCAAAAAAAAAAAAAAACCACCTTTATTTGCCCCTTATTTTCCAGCCATAGTGCAGAGCCAGCAAGGTACATGGTGGGAGTTTCTCCGACTTCCCTTGAAGCTGCAGGTGCTGGTGGTGTCAGGATTGCCCAACTGGGCAACCTGGTAGTATTTCAGGAGCAAAGATACTGATATAAGTGGATCAGTGTGATACAAGGCAGGAGACTGATGTGAAATAGCACATGGTTATTTTAGGGCTTTGTTTTAAACTAATCTCAAAGGGCTTAAATAGAGAGGATCTGGATTCCAGGTTTCTGTAGGATGAGTGCTAGACCATTAGATCAGCTCTCCAGGGTGGCAATCTTGTCTTATTTTGTGTATGTAACAAAGTTTATAGACCTTTATTGGTAGAATGGGAGTAATGATATTTGCCCTGTTCTAAAAAAGGTTTTAAATCTTTGGATGATGAACTGTACAACTAAGATATTCTTCTCTACAAAAATACTACCATTAAAAATTAAAGATGTTTATCCTATCCTTCATGAAATACGCTTTTGCATTCTTAAGCAGTTATCTGAAAGGGCTGAAAGTACTGTAAAGTGAACATTTTGGAGTAGTAGCTTTAGCATATATTGGGTTTTGTTTGCTTAGTCTGAGGCTGGGTTTTAGTAAGTAGAAGCAGCATACAATGCTACAGCCATTTTCTTCTCATTATGGCATTAAGGTCTTTATTTGCTTGTGCTTCATGAGTCTTCAAGAACAGTTATGGAATTGAGACTCCTTCCACGTAAACAGGCAGGAGAGAAAAAATACCCCCCAGTATTTTGCTGGCACAGAAGGTATCCAGCTCAGATCACAGACTATGCTGTAGTGCTAACACAAGTGTTACACTGGGTATGCAAGGTGGCATTTTTGGAACTGATGGAAAGAACAGAGCACTGTACCATCCTGGCATCCCCAGTAAAACTGGATATTTTTTTTTTTTTTTAAATTCCACCTTTCAGTTTTGTCCACCTTGTTTATTTGGTGTATCCCACCAGGACTATTCCCAATAGTTAGAGTCAACTCAGGTGATTTGAGTTAAGTCAACAACTTGATTTATCCCCGCTGACCTGCTAACCAGTCCTTTCTTCTCCCAATACAGCAGGAACGACTTCAGCTGGACAGGCTGAAGAACCAGCTGTCTGATGCCATCCAGAGATATGGAGCTGTGCAGAAGGTGAGGGGCTCTCGTTTCCCCCCTTCAGCGTGTGAATTTGGGATCATCCTAAGTGGGAGCAAGCGTGGCTCCCAGGGGTGTGCAACATCTGCATAGTGCCCATCTCCATAGCTGTTCACGTGTAACTCCCTCCCTCTTTTATTTTATCAGCCCAGTAGTGTATCATTATATTGAAATATGCACATGCATGTGACTGCTGAACAGTTCTGCAGCAATAGCAAAGAAAAACAAAAAAAAAAACCTGTCCCTTTGTAGGCTGTGTATCTAGTGGACGATCAGTGGTACCCCTGGCTTAGCCATGACATTTTTTGGCATTTCTCCACTCAATAGAAGAGCAAGAAGTAGTTGCACAGTGTCCCTTTCCCCTTCTCTGTTTGCAGATAATGTACGGGCAACGCTGATATTTATGCTAAATGTTAACCCACTGTGTGGCTGTGTTGTGCTATGTGTCTTTGCCAGAAGGTTTCCAAATGCATCTTGTGGGCTGGACCTGTCACGGAGATCAAGCTGTTTAATTAAACAAACAAAACCTGAACTCCAGCTCTTCCGTTTGCATCTTGCTCTCCCGCTTTACCCTGGGAGACTCCACTGATGTGCACATTTGCTTTGCTTTTAAACACTGTAGTAACAGCCTAAATTTACCATCCTCAAACCACTTCTCTCTCCCACACTGCTACCTGCACATAACAAATCTGAACATTAAATCAAGTTGTGTGCAAATACAACCTGCACAAACTCTCACTGCTTTCTTATACTACTACAGTGAGTTTGGGAAGAATATACTGGAATTATACCGGTGTAAAGAAATTTGGCTGGTAACATAAGCTTAATAATTTATCTCTGTTAGAACCACTCTGATTGATTCCCCAGCATTTGCTGTCTATGATTAAAAAATAATAATAATTGAAAAACTATTCAGAAACTCAAGTAAGGGGACTTTAAATTAAATGACTTTATTCCATTAAATGAGAGTTTGGAAGGATCCAAGTAAAGGACCCCGCCCCTGTATGCACACACCTTTTTCATACTTTTTTTTACTGTTCATGAGTACAATCCATCTGAACTGTACGTGTGGCTTTTCAAAAAAAAAACTGTCATCAATTCAGAAGAGCCAAAATTAGCCACCGCATTTTGTGAATGCCCGGTTGCGTCAGGAAACCAATCTGAGTGGTAAATTGCTACTTATCCACGTCCTAGCTGTCATTTCTTAAATATACGTTTCGGTTTTGATAACCTTGTCATTCTGGAAGCTTTGAAGACTTTTAATTCCTGCAAGACCAAACTTTTTTCACACAGTTATACTCCCTTTCTTTTTCTAAATAGCAAGAGATTTGTCTTTGTGTTGTTCTTTAAAAAGCAGAAGAAATAGCTTCATATGATTTCTTCCCTAAATATTTGGATTCTGTTTTCTCAACCATTTTCCTTTATTTTTTTTTTTTTAATTTAATTTAATTTAATTTTCCATTTTTTTACAGAAAATAGCAGAGAAATCCAAAGCTTTGCTTCCTACTGGGCAGAGAAGTAGCAAACAGGTAAGTTCGTGTGTGTCTCATGGAACTGTTTTTTCTGGTCTTTCGGGGGGTTTTGTCTACTCTGAAATTCAACAAAGAACAGTCCTGTACCGAATTCCCTGGGAGCTGGGCTCCTAGGCTAAGTGAAATCACACTCCAAGTGCAATTTTGTCAAAGGAGGTGAGATGGGCTTTTATCAAAGCTCTGTCCTCAGTTTTAAGAGAAATTATGTATTTTGTGTTCTTCATCTACATTAAACTGTGGCTAACAGTTATAAATGTATGTGAATACAACTTTTTTTTCCCCACTTTCTACCTATATTAGGAAGTTTGTCAATAAACAAATACTACATGTTGTCAGAGTATTTATAATTCTATGCATATATTTAGATTCACACATGCATTCATGTGTGTATTTATATATGATGAAATATGTGTCTGTGCAAGTATGTAACAAGGGTGTAAATGTATGTGTATATGTGCATATATATACACATACCTACAGAAGTGCATGTATATAAATATGAGTGTGTTTAAGACATCTCCACAGATTTCCATGAGAGGTTTGATGCCAGGAGATGAGTTAAGCTGTACTGTGAGTCCGGCAGAGATTAGGTTGGCCTTTCAAGTCCTACACACAGAACAGCTTTTAGGTGTTTGCATATGATAGCATGCAACCAAAAAAAACCAGAACTGTATGTCTAATTTCACTGATTATTTTTGATATGCTTGATACTCTCATCTCCTCTTTTTTTTTTTTTTTTTTCAGGGGTGGTTAGCAGATTTTCTGCTTTTTTAATGACTCTTTATTCTCTACCTTGTTGTACTACATGGTTTTCCACATCCTCTTTAAAGTGTATGTAAGAAATAGTTGTAACACTAATGCTTCTTGGTAAGGGAGGGTTGTGATGTCATTGAAGACCCTACCATTAGGGTAAGTCAATGGACCAGAGCTTTAATATTAGATAGATTTTAAGCAGTTATGATTCAGCATCAGACCTTGTTCTTATTTGCTTGGGCTTAGGTGTCAGTGCCAATGAACCTAAGGCCTTCGAGTGCCAAAGTGCTCATGTATTCCTTTACCCTTGCCGAGCATTCCCAATGGCACCGCTGGATTGACTGTGCACAAATGTTGATTTTCAGCTATGCATTTATAGAAATGTTGTACTTTTTTTGTCTGCCAACTGGTGATCGGTATTGGACACGAGAACTTTCTGTGGTCACAAATGGCATATTTTTGAATTGTGGTCAAATCCCATGAATGTCAAACAGTCATTGGTTTTGATGGTTGAGCTTGGGGGAAAAGGGGTTTATTTTGCGCAACATAGCTGTGATTTTTTTTTGTGCCATGTATATCAGATTGCTTCTCGTGCTTTTAACCAACTTTGTTAGAGTACAGCCTGTCAGTGGAGTGGATTGCAGAGGTGGGAACAGCTCTGGTCTCACCAGGACCACCACATGGTTGCATGGCCATGCCTATGCCACATGGTGTGGGACTCTGCCAACCATTAACCAGTGCTAACAGGATGAAGAGGACTAATTACTGCATAGCTGTTGTCCATCCCTGCACCTGGCGTAAACCTAGATGCAATCAAATTTTTTTGTAAATTGAAAGTGTTTGATGACTTCAAAAAAAGCCTTGTCTGGGAGTGAGCAGAATTTTAAAAGAGGAACAAAACAAAAGGTTGGGTGAAAATCCTTGAGGCAGGTGATGGTGGGGTTGGAAGCAAAGGGAGGCTGGAGGAAGAGCAGGACAAACCCTGCTACATTAAAATGGGTAGAAATCCTACCCATTTGGAGTCTGTATAAGTACCAATTTGGTGTCAGTCAGGCAGCATCAGCAGAAAACGTGTTAAAATGGTTCAGCAAAAGTGTGTTGTAATATCTCCTTGGTGAGATGCTTCTGACTCAGAAGTAGGCTCACGCACTTGTTTGCCTGTGCCTGGCATGGATGCTTACAAGGTGTTGCTTCCATGTGTATCATGCCTCAAAGCACATCCATTTTCATGCAGTGACACTTGCTCAGGCTGGGGACACGTAAGGTTTCATGCAAACTGCTTGAAAAGGGTGATGGTTAATTCACATCCATTTCATCTGGTCCCTATATATTTGCAGCTTTATGCGTGTCTTCTTTTGTTGCTCCTTCAGATATGAGAGAAATTGGATGTAGGAAATCTGCTGAAGGGAATGCAGTGTGGTGACTATATTACTTATTATTATTTGTCAGCTGCAGATTGGTCAGAACATACAAAATTATAGTTCCCACAGCAACTGTAACCTGACCAGCATGCGCATATATTATGGCATTAAAGTTACCACTCTATACAGTAATACAAAATACTACGTATGTCCAGGGGACCTGATTTATGGGTCTTGTGAGACTGCATGGTCAACTTCTTCACTCTGGTGCTGATCCAGTCTTAATTCAAATTCTGCTTGCCTGCAGGGCTTTGTTTTTATTTTATGTTTTATTTTATTGCAGCAAATTATAAGAGGTTTGAAGAATGCTAGTTTTTCCATATGGATGTCCATATAATTCCCCTCTTCCATTGATGGGTGGGAGAGGTAAGGTGTTTGGTAGCACGAACTTTAATAAGAGAGTAATTAACTCCCTAGACCCAAGTAATAGGTACAGTAAGTAACAATTGGAAAGTGAAGCTTCAGAATTACTCTCCTGCCCATTGTGGTTTGCTGTAAGAAATGTTTAATTGTGTTTATTTATTTATAAAAGCAAAAGAAAGGCATTGATCCAAAATTCCTTGAAGCCTGAAGTTATATAAATTCTTAATCAAATATATGTTTGTATGAATGTATTTGTGTGTAGACAAATCAATTTAGTTCTATAGCTGTGTTATGTATTGAAAGACACAAATTTTTACAATGCTAAATGATCACTGTTGAAAGTGAGTTGTGGAAAAATAATTGCAAAAATCCCTTTCACTTGAATCCATTAAACCAATTTTAAATATTCACCCGGTGGCCAAAATGAGACCTCGGAAGTCTCATTAAGAGAGTGCACGGGGGAATCCTGGAAAGCAGCAGTTCTGTTTCTCTTTTCATGTGTGAGAAATGCTGTTGCAGAGATGGTGAGGTATTTGGTGGTACACCACTCTAGGGATGGTTGCCTCCAGTTCCTCCCTATGTATGGGGCAGATGTCCCTTGGATGCCACCTACTCCCCCTTGGAGTGACCTTGGTGCGAAACATCCATTCCTCCTTCCAGACACAGAGCCCACTGGGGTAAAAAGGTATTTTGTGTGTCCCCCAGCAGCCCAGGACAGCATGGTCAGAGGTAGGAGAGGTTGGGCAGCTAGATAGACCTTTTCCTTTTGGCATGAGTCCATCCCACAGGGCAGCAGCTGGGTATAATAAAATATGATAATGTTCTGTGTAAGCACAGAATAGATCATCCATAATATTAAAGTAATAAATGATAGCCTGCAGAAAATCCACAAGATAGCCAATAATCTCTCTGAGCACAGGCAGTGAAAAGAATCTTTTTAATTATTTTTAATTATTTTTCATCTCACATCATCTCCTTCCCGTTGAAAGAAGAATATGTTATTGTGCCCATGGTTGAACAAGTTCAAGTGATATTTAACCCAACAGCAGACTACACTGAAAAACTTTGGGCTGCTAAGGATCTGTCCCTGGAAGTACCTAGCAGGGATAGCACGCTTTGTGCATCGTTGTTGCATCCGTGACATGTTTTTAGACCATCTCCATCTCTCCTGGATCCTCAGTGACCACACGGGGCCATTTACCTTCTCTATTCTTGAAGGGGAAAGTTGAGTTTCTCACCATTTGAACTTTTTAGCCAATTTCCCCAAAGGACTGGGAGAGGAGAAGGAAAGCTGAGGAATGAGTTTTAAATTGAAACCACGTCAAAAATCTGAACAGACTTTTTTTTTTTTTTTTTTTTAAGAGGAAACTTTCCTGGCAATTTTTAGAAATCAAAATTACAGTAATTCTCATAGTGTAATGGCACCCCTCTTCATTTCCTGTCGCTCATGGGAAGAGGGAAGGATAATTACTGCTCTGGGATATGGCAGTTGCCAAAAGAGATGCCTTTGTCTCTTATTCCATAAGCCCACTTGACCCTTTTCACAAAGGTTAGTAAATTATGTTTCTTAGAAGCAGAAAAAAATGGGTAATAAACCTCTATTTGCATTACAAGCTTCTTTCTCCTAACTGCATCAATTTATTCGTGCTTTAAATGGACTTCCTTATCACAGGAAGCATCCTTTCTCTCTTTCTTCCTGTGTTTATGAAGTTGTTCTTTTTATGTGGTTAGAGAGAAATTCTCATTTTGGGGCAGCAAGATCCAATCCTTGCCTTTATGGGAGAATAATTTCTTGGCAATAATATCTGCATAAACTGCATATATGTATGTGTGTGTGTGTAATGACTGCAGTGACTTGGGCTTCTATTTTTGCAGGGCCCTTATCATGGTAGATGATAAGCTCAGCTATTGGATTGTGCCACCCTGAGGATCTCGCAGGCTAAGCAAATGCCAGCAGGCTATTTTGAATGATAATTAACAATGACATTTTAATGCGATAGGTGCTCTTTGTGCTGGAAGTCCAAAGCCCGGTCTGAAACTGGCTTCCACTTCTGGAGAGGTTGCGGCGTGTATTTTTCTGAAATGCAAATTGGAATTTTACACAATCAAAATAAGCCTTTTGCCCCGCCAAATGGAGCTTTTTATTTACTCATTTTTTTTGTTGACTCCAACATCTTATCTTAGCACTCATCCCAGATCCTAATGTTCCAGTCTGGCTGGTATATCTTAGGTAATCAAGCCTTAGCTTTGGCGATAATGTATCTTCCATGTGTGGTGGTAATTGCTATGCCTTTTCAAGGTCATTTTGAATGCAGCTACTTCTGTAAAAGGTGTTATTTCAATAACATCAACTTTGTTTTAGATGAGTGTACATCCATGAAGAGCCATATTCTAATCAACCCACTCCTGTTCTTAGGGCTGTCAATAAGGAGCAGTTAAATCACTTGGCTATTTTTTCTTGACTTTATTTATGCGTGGGCATTTTTTTAAGGCAATCATTAAAGCATTTTTCCTAAACAATATATTATATATATATCTTTCTCTGATAGAGGAATTTAATAAGTGGGCTGAAAGGTATTCAAATCCTTTTTTTTTTTTTTTTTTTTTTTACATGGCCCCTATGTTCCCAATGGAGATGCCGGTGGGCTTCATCGAGACAGAACTTGACTGACTAACTGCTAAACTCCCTCTCTGACACATCAGGGACGCAGCATCTTGCAACTGTGGGAGTTAAACTGAGGAATCCTCCCTCCATGCTTACGATGAAGCCCTTGGAAAAGTGCCCGTGTTCCTCGTGCTGCCTGTAGATGTGCACGTGTTTGGTGGGGCAGCGGGCTTCAGTGCTGCATGTAAAAATGAACAAGAAAAGCTCCAAATCCCACTAAAAGGAGGGCATTTCCAAACAAACAAACAAACAAACAAAAACCTAGTCTTCCAATAACCCATAGCTCTTTATTTTGTGGATGGAGAAAAATAAGAAAAGACCAAATCCGTCCCAAGCTGCCATTTCCGAAATCTCCCCAACAACCTCAGCACTGTGGATTTTCCCTAGCAATCAGCTGTCAAGCTCCTTTTGTGACGTAAGCCTGCGTTGCTTGCCAGCTTCTGCTGATTTAGCTAAAAACTGCAGCTGCCTATATCTGCACCTGACCAAAAAGTTTTGTACTCATTAATTGGGTTGTCCGTTTTGTTTTGTTTTGTTTTGTTGTTCTCCTTTTTCCTTTTTTTTTTTACTTTTATTTTAATTTAGGTGAGAAAGAACAGAGGTTTTTATGTTGGCAGAGGATGAAGGCAGAGGGTTTCTTTTATTTCTTCTCTCCTCCGCATCTCAACTGATACCCATGTTATTATTCCTCCACAGGAATAATAACAGAATAATTCTTCCTCATAGACACAGCACTGCAAATGCTTAAGTACTTTTCCTTCCCATTGCTTGTGCCAGCTGCCTGGGAAGTTGCAGTGCTCCTTTCTCCTCCCAGATGCTAAATTTAAAGGATATTGCAAATACCAATCTCTCCTTTTATGCAAAGTCAGCTCATTTGTGGATGGGGCTGATGTGCCCAGAAAGATGGGAAAAGCCATCCTCACCTGTGGCAAGCAAGGATTGGCTTTGGCAGCCCTGCCAGATCCATCCTGACAGCCCTGTAAGAGGAAAGCAAATACAGGCCACAAGCTCAGAGCTGATGCACATAGGCTGGGTCTGTAGGACACCTGGCCCACAATGCTAATAGTGTAATATTAAAAAATTCATCCACGTATCAGTCTGCCAGCTTGAATTTTGTTCACTCTGGTTCGGTGGCTTTTTCCCCCCTATATATTCCCTTTTCAAAAAAAATTAATTCTCCTTTGCAGAAGCCTGATGATGCAGTAAGCAAGTGGAAGTAGTTCCTTGCTGGTGTGATGTGGTTGCTTGTATGACTTCATGCATGCCCTCCACTTCAACCCCACCTTGCAGAAGTTGCATTGCAGCAGTCCGAATTGACTTTTGCCCCGGCAAAGATCACACAGTAACTGGAGAAACAAATGTGAAACCTTACTGAGTGTGTCACCTTGCTCCAAAGTGAATGCAGTGTTATTTAATACATTTAAAACCCCCTGTGGAGATGGATTATTGAAAGGAAGGAAATCAAGGAAATTGTATTCTTCTAAACCCACTCTGATGGCTGCATTTATCACATGATTAAATGTGAATGGCAATGGTATTTTCCCATGACAAAATATATTTGAAAATAGGTTAACCCTTGGCTCACCAAGGTGAAAAGTAAAACTTGGTGACCTTTCTAGGCTCCATTTGATTTATTTTCAGGGTCTAAATAACCAATGCTGTGTCCACAATATGATTCAGAGTTATTTAACCCCCTTGGCTCCTATGTAGAGGGTATTGCTGTTATCACCACTATAACATATATCGTCTGTGAAATGCTGTGTGAGGCCCCAACTGGGGCACCTACCAGCCCCCAAATCCACCTGGCATGGTAAGACAGCCTTGCTATCTCAGATTTTTAGGACTACACTAGATTTTTAGGAATATCAGCAATATTCTTGATTTACTGCAAACACAAAACCAGTCTTCTACTTAGGATTCTTTGTTCTGCTACTTAGCTCCAGTGCTCGGTTGAAAATATAACCCAGGTTTGCATTATTTTGCCAAATTAAGCTCTCACTGATGTTTGGATTTATTGTGGAGTTTCATCTTCACTTCTCCTTCCCCCAGGATGCTCAAACACCTTTGGAATTCAATCATAAAGCTAGGCATATATCAGAGAGCGGATTTATATATAGTTGCTTTATAAAGTACACCAGGATCTTTGAGATAAGGGATGTGCTGCAGATGGTGTTTCAAACGGTTATTTTTAAGCTGATAGCAATAGCCTCTGTGATAAATAAAATAAATGTGCGTGCGGATGAGCACAGGCGGTGGTTCTCCCTTATAACTCTCCCTCCAATTTGAGAAGGCTCCTGGGCAGCAGATAATTCCCTTGAGTTAAGGAGACTTCTCCAGCTGTGTCTGACTGTCCCGGCTCTGAACTGAGATGGTTCCCAGCACATGCTGCAGGCAAAGCCTGCTGAAAACTCCCAGGACATGCTCACGCATGCATAGATGGGAATGAAAAGACTAAGTCCTGAGTGTTGCTCAGTACTGGTACTGTCAGGAGCAAATCGGTGTCGTGTGGCTGGTACCTCCTCAGCATCGCCCCTGCGATTCCTCCTGCTTGTGGATGAATCCCAGGGGGGAGCGATGCAGCCAAGCCAGCGCAGGGCGTTCTCCTCCTGGGGATGTTCAAAGAGGCAATTCCTTGTTGCAACAGCGAGCTGCCAAGGGTGCCTCTTACTGTGCCCCCCGTGGTAAAACACAGCAAAACTTTGCAGCATCCCGTTCATTAATTCCACCTTAATTAAAGCTGTGTTACCATGCAGCATGCTGGGATGAGCATTAAGCAGGTATTTATGCTGTTTATTATTATTATTATTTATTTATTTATTTTCACGTGATGGGTTGGAGCCTTGAAAAGGTTGAGTTGGGCCCCATGATTCTTTTGACTCCCTTCCAGCTTGGGATATTCTATAATTCTGTGATAACAGACAGTTGGATCGTGGTCAGTGCAGACACTGAGCAAAGCAGAGCCATCCTCCTGCTCCAACTTGTGCAATTTCCCAAAGCAGAACTCATGCCAAGGATAAGAGGTGCAATGTGTTCCTCAACTCCCTCTTGTACGGAGACTAAGACATGGGGAAGTCTATAGGGTTTATTCCTCTGCATGGAGAAACTGTTTTGAAATAGGACAAAAAGGCTTATTTCCATGAACTTGGCTTTCCATGGGGAAAAGCTGAAGATCCTGCTTCCAATCTATGCAACACGTTATCAGTTATGGTTTGCATCCGGCATTTCATTTGTTTAAAATGAAGAGCTTCAGTATTGTCTTCCACCTTCACTCAGACTCTAAGCTTCTGGATGCCTGTGACCTTGTACACTTCCACTTCCCCTTTACGTTTTTTCTGTATAGGAATACTTTTTCCTGAAGAGGTTAATAGTGGCATGATGGGAAATACAAGCGATCGCTCAAGAAAAAATAAAATTAAAAATAAAACACCAATGAATAAACAAAAAACAAAACCAACAAAAAAATCAAGGAAAAAAAAAAAAGTAGTCAAAGCACCTGCTTGCAAACACAACTGATTTCTGGTTGGGTGAGGAAGGTGTTGTGGTGTTTTGGTGTTTTCTCCCTTTCTGTGCCCAGCAGTTTGTAATTCGTGAGGTGATTTGAGCTAAGAGTGTGGGAATTTGGCTTTGTGTGCAGCATGACATACTGACCTCTTCTGGAAGCCCAGGACCGGGAAGTTTGATGGCCACAGAGTGTGAGCTGCCTCGACTACCTTTATATTCAAGCACGATTGAAAGCATCAGTGCTGAACTGGGCACAGACAAAAAAGCCTTTTCCAGGAGTTGCTGGGGATGGGGTGAGGGAAGCTGCAGATGCTACACATTCCGGAGTGCCATCTGCTGGCACAGGATTCCCTGAATCAGATACAGGAGCCTTGTTTTAGCGTGCTCGGATGAGAGCGGCAGCAGGGAAGGCTTGACAAACCATCGATGTTTGTTGTTGCTTAGCATTGAGATGGGATAAAATCTGCATGGAGGTGGGGTGCATTAGGGGCCGTGGGTGTCTGCTGAAGTGATGGGAGGGAGGGAGGCACGGTGACATGTCAGTAGGTGCAGCACGGAGTTGTGCTAATCTGTGAATTTAACAGGCTCCAAATGATTTAAATTAACAATAAACCTCAGCTCAGCTGTGTGAGTACGAGGTGATGGGGATATCAAGGGGTTTTCATGGTGGTGTTTGTGTTCTGGATGCCTGCCTGGTTGGAGCTGTCAGACAAGCTTGGGCTGGGAGAAAGAAAAGGCAGGAGAAGGGGTTTTGTGGACAAGCAAAGGGAAGGTTGCTGCACTGTTCAAGAGGAAGGAGAGAACTCTTTCTTTTTTCTTTAAAATGTTGAGTTTGGGATATACTTTTTTTTTTTCCTTTTGCTTTTATATTCTTTGTTCCTCATATAGTAATTTTACAAATTTGTATCTGTTCCATGTGGGATTTCATTTGTGTTCGTGTCCTACATTAATCCTGCTTCTTTTGAAATGCTTTATTTATTCTTTTTTGTTGTTGTTGTTCTTGATGATATCTATCAGTATAAAACCTTTCTCTCCTACTAGTATTGCTTCCAAAACTGCAGGTATTGCCCCCCCCGTAGAGACCTAAGTTCACACAAAATCCCTTTAATCACTCTTTAGCTATCTTGAGTATCTCCTTCTGTAATCTTAAGTCTCACAGCTCACCAATGGTGCTTCTTCCCCTGCCCACAGCTGTAAAAGTCTGGAAATCATTATAAAATATAAGGTAGTCATCCAAAGAAAAGAGCAAGTTTGAAGAAGCATAGTGAAGGAGTTTGTGTTTTTCTTTGTTTGTTTTGGTGGCTGTTGTTACTTTTTTTTTGAAATGTTTTATTAGGCTTCTTTCACTATGAACAAATGATAATATTTAATTGATGTGAAACGGGGAGATAAGCTGGGAAATTCTCCAATGCTGATTTTTTAGTAAATATTTCTGTAGGTCTTAACCACTTTGCAAGTTATTTCAGCTCTACTGGGGAAAGAACCTATCCCCATTTTACAGAAAAGGCAGAGGTAAGATGGAGAGTGTAGGTCATAGAGCAGATTATATTGAGCTTAGGGGATGTGACTTTGTCATTGCAGTGAACTCAATGTATTTGTTCCCAGAGTATCCTATGCCATGGGTTATCTGTTTTGTTGTGGTTGTTTTTTTTTTTTTATTTGGGGGACCCATTTCCATGGGAAATAGAACTTGGTGGGTCTGGAGCTGCGTATTTTTGACGTGTAAGGAGTCCGCAGAGTATGTGTTTCATGGGTTTGTTTAACCACTCTTTAGCACTGGAGCACTAGGTGTGGGATTGGAAGTGGACATGCAGAGTTAAGTACTTCTGGATACCCCTCATTGACTTTGAATGCTTCTCTCTGTAAAAGTAGAAGAACTGGGCCGTGGTGTTTTCATGATGTGGGGATTTGAGGAACATCCCCTTTTCCTCTCAGTAGGGTTGTGCTGCCATGGACCCTGCTTACAGAGTAGGAAAGATGGAAGGTGGAATTAAACTCTTTTCAGTGAGGTCCATCTCATATGACTTCTTCATAAAGGTCATGTAATCATAGTAGGCATTGTCAGGAAGGGATTCTGCAAAAGGAGGGATATGCTGCATTGCTCTCTTCATTCCACTGAATTTCTACTGAAGAATCAATGAATGAGTGAGGTATTTCATATTTATCCAACATCATTACGTTTAGCAGCTCTGAATTTTCATTTTGATATCCTCCATTAATTCCCAGCATCTCAGCAGGGAACAAGTCAATCTCCTTGTTCTCTGGCACAAATATTTGGTGAGAAGGTTATTGATAAGCTGTAAATTAGCTTCCATATGTTCTGAATGCAAAGATATACACGGAGTTCTTTACATACCATGCCAAGTGGCTCCTCTTGGCAGGTCGCTCCTCCGAATATGACAAAGAGGACTTTGGCTTCATCGCAGAACAAGCGATGCGAGAGGACCGCTTGTCTGCAAAACCTTTTACATCAGGAAAATTCCTTGTGCCGTGATTCACTCATGCCATATGCGGAGGAATTAAATTCTGGGTGAGATGCATGAAGGAAACCCCACAGGAGAAGAAATTATTTGGCAGCTGATCTGTAGAGCTCTTTCAGCCACCTCTAAAGAAAATGCTGTGATGCCAGTATCAGTTTCATTACACATCTGGGCTTGACTCATCTGCTACAGTAGAAGAAGAAAGAAACCCAAAGAAATAATTAAAGTTCATTATTGCATAGATATGAAATAGCATTATTAAGTATCTACCTCACACTTATTTATAACCCTTCTTCCTGACAGAGCCTGACATGTTTCACAAACACCACTGAATGATTATATATTCTTTGCCCAAAATCTGAGGATGTTGCTCTGCATTTTATTCATCACTTGTTCAGTCAAAATTTATGTTCCTGCACAATCCATGCGTTTTCCGAGATCTCTTTGTGTAGGTACATTACTCATGAGACCTGTGAGGCATATTTAGAGCAAGTTGGGGTGGAAGGACTTGAATTTCTTTTTGAGAATGCTGACACTTTCTGAGGAGTGCTGGACTGGGCACTGCTACTGTGTGGTAGGGTGAGACTGGGGGAGAATACCACCATTGTCACTCCAATCCAATAGACACATCTTCGTTAGCAGGATATGGTTATCAAGGACGATGTTTGTCAAGGACAACAGAATCATCATGATTCCTCTTTGAAAAAATCCTGGGATGATGGACAGTGCCTAATTCTCAGAGCATTGTAACACTTCAGCAAAACTCAGGCAAATGTAGTTCCCTGAAAAATTAACCCACATGTCAATGTCCTTGACAGTCTGACTTAGGACATATTTCAAAGACTTAGAGATAAATCAGCATCAGGCTGGTCTCATCCCTTTCCATTTTCCAAATTTGACACAAGAATAATTTTTTTTTTTGAAAGGTATGAATTGGATAAGTGCCTTTGGTGTATTAGCACAACTGTTTGAGCTAAGCAACGCCACAGGTAAAAGCATGGATGGTGGAAGGAAATGCAAGGACTACAGCAGAAAAATATTGTAAACTTGTCAGGCACTTAAAAACATTGAGCTAGATTCATACACCCCTGCTGATGGGAAGCGTCACCACCCTCCATAGGCAGTTTCAGTGGTCCATAGAGTACTTTTCATGGAGAAAGTCATTGTGCAACCTAACAATTATGTTAAAATACATGGTGATATTATGGACTTAGCGTCCGCGACTGGCCATGGAAAATAAATGTCCAGCATTAAATCTGTCAACAATTTCCTCACTTGTTCTAATCACAGATCAGCAGACAACTTAGGATTTACCTTTAAAGAGTGTTTTTCCAATGACTTTTTTTTTCACCATTTTTTTCTATTACCACTTTTGCCACTTTCTCTATTGCCACTTACTGTGGCAAAAAAGTTTCCTGTCCAGAAGGCAGGAGGGATGTTTTCAGCTAGGTCTGCCTCTTTCTCTGTTAGTCTCTCCTCCTCCCCCATCTCTTACTCATGCCTTTCCCCTCCGTAGAAATTTTGGCGTAGAATTGATAGCAAAGAGCGTTGAAGCCAATTCCTTGCCATGTGTTCCCCCGTTTATAGCATGTGATATGATCAGTTACATTTCTGCCCATAGCCATACTATTAATGTTTAAATTGTGCTTATTGACATAATGAAACCTACTGTGAGACTAACAAGATAAATATGTTCAAGGAACAGCTAGGAAAACAAGATAAGAGTATCTCAGCACCCAGGGAACGTTCACAGGGTGGAGAGTAATAGTGAACATTATTTATTTTGCTCACCAACAATTTTTCAATGAAAGCAGATTTAAAAAGTGTGGCAGTTCTCAGCATATTAAGTGTGCAGCTCTGAAACAAATTGGGATTAGCTTGTGTAGTGACTCCTCTCTGTGTAGTAGCAAACTTCTTCTGACTGAAGCTTTAGTTTATCAAGTTCCTCTCCTCGACTGAGCCAATGGAGGCTAAAAGCATGTTCTGTGTACATTGCTGTCTTTTCTATCTTGAAATATGAAGAAAGCCAACAGTCCTTGACTGTGGATGATTTTTTAAGTCTTAGTACAAATTCACTGAGTGCTTTTTCCTCTTCTATTTCATTTCAGATACCAGCATGAGTCCATATTGGTTAACAATATGTTAACCAAATATAAAAATGAAGTCCCTTCTTCAAGGCTCTTACCATCTAATAGGCTGATGTTTTTAAGGAACTGCACACAACATTGTGGGCCTAATTAAATAAAACCTATAATGAAGGGATATGAAATGGGGTTGAGCAGGGACTAGGAGTGCAAATGGCAAAACACAGTCCTTTTTCTATTGATTGTTCTCTTGCCTGGTTTCTACACTGTCTTTTAGGAGAACAGGGTAGTATTTTTGGAGAGAAGAGTAGTAACCTTCATAACTCAAAAATGTAATTGTGTGCAATGATAAAAAGCAGCCTGCTGACACAAAACAATCAGGTTTAGTCCAGGTGTTTAAAAGAAATAATTAGATATGATGAAAGCAAATAAAGGTAGTAAACAATTTTCAAGGAGTTATCAAGAGAACAAAAAGAGTCAAAAAAGACTCATTGAGATCCGTGAGAATTTTGCCATAAGCTTCGCTAAGATCAAAATTTAGCCTTCAGCCACTTGATCCTAGGAATTTTAAGTCTGTTTTCTTGCTGATACTCTTTTTCTTGGTCAGAGCCTCAGCTTGTAACATCAAAGTTCAGCTTGGATCTTGGGGGAGAGCAAGGTGGAATTTGTGAGGAAGCCAACTTTAAAATAGCTTCTTCTCCACTTCGGTACATCCTTCTTGGGTCATACTGGGCCTCCCTTGACTGATTTAAATTGACTGTGAGGCTTATTCCTGCCTCTTGTTTTGTTCTGAGCACTAAATCTGGGAGAAGCAAAGACCTCTTGTCTGGCTTGAGCACGTTTCATGGATATCTCTGTCTGTTCTCTAGGCTCTATAATGTCTTCAAAAGACACAGCATCGAGCATCTGCTTTCTCCTCTCTCCCAACCATCAGTTTGTTTCTTATGAAATATTTATTAAGAGAGTGATATTTGCAGGCAGAGAAGGAGATAATTCATGTGAGCAATCAGCTCTGGGTTAACTGGAGAATGAAAATGTCTTGGACCGTAGCAAAAACTCATAATCAAAGGGCTCCCCAGCTATCCATCAAACAATCAATTACTGTATCCATTAGTCCCCTTTCACCACACATTAGAACAATTTACTAGACATGCTAATGTTCGGGTCATTGCTCCTTAAGGATGAGCAAATAGCAGAGGCATCTATCAAAGTTTTGATGCTGTGTGATCTCATACAGTGTGAATATATGGCTTAGATCACTTTATATCCTCATGGTATCATTAAGTCTATTAAGGACCTCGTCTGTGGGGGGCATGCTGCTTGCCTCCAGCAGCTCAAGGAAACGTCAAAAGAAATTCAGCATTTCATATGGCTTCTCTGTGGTGAGATAGAGGGTCATTCTGCGTGAAACATGAATAAACAAACTATGCATCAGTAAAACAGTGATGTTTTTGTCACTTGTTAGTTATGCTGTTCAGATTAATTGCCAACAAAATTTTTTTTTTTTTTCCTTCCTCCCCATAGTATCCCTTGGTTGTGATCCATCTAGCCAAACCTTGGCATGTGAAGTCTAGGTCTCTACCTCTGACCCTGACATTGGAGGCTTCCTTTATAGTCAATGATACAATCTCATGTGTTAAGTAGCTGTCAATCTTTTTAATCTGGAACATAGGGCTCTAATCTCCATTGACTTTATTGACTGTGTCTCCACTGAATATAATGGGAGTCTTAATAAGGAGTTTGGAGGTCAGTGCTTGCCAGATACGTAAAGCTTGGTGAGGTGGATTTCTCGAAGTTCAATTTGGCTGCTGAGTTCAGACATAGATATGTACTGTGCAAACATCTCAAATTACTTTAAGAGGGATCCCATGTGCATGCTTACACCTCTAGACCTGATCTGGTGGCACAAACTGGCATCTGGCTTCAGGTAACTGTTAGCAGCATATAACTCCTTAGCTCCATTAGCAGCACATAGATCCTTAGAAAGTCAGTACAGAAAAGGCAAAAAAAAGACCAAAACAAGGGCATAACTTCATTGGATTGAATTTCCCGTTGGAGAAACCCTCTATATTGTTTTGAGTAGACAGGAGCAGAAGGAAATAAACTCCCTACAAATATCGTTCCTGTGCTTCCTTGTGGTGTCTTTCTCCCCCATACATTCATGCATCCTTGGACAGAAAGAGAGGACAGTGCTGGTAGGTACATGCATGATGCTGAGCACACACGTGTATGTGTTAGCAAGGAACATTGTGTGCAGTGTGATGTCTTAGGTTATGTAATTAAAAGCTCACGTTCATGCATGTAAAGGAGCATGGAGAAGCAATGGCATGTGAAAAAGCCTGAATGATACCCTGCCCTCTCCTGGTCGGCCAGAGAGGGCAGCGGGATGAGGCTGTTGGTGCCATTTGTGTTTGTGTGGGTGAGGATGTGTCTTGTCGGTGTGAATACATATGGTCAGTTGTTTGTATGTGTTGTATGCATGTGTGTGCCCACTGGAAATACATGCTCACCCTTGCTGCTGGTTGGACCTAGGGGCATGGAGCTGTCAGATTTTGACAATAAGCAATTATTTCATACAGCATTTTGAAGCTTGAGGTGTAATCTAGCCATCAGAGCAAGAGCAGAAAGCTGTCCACTTTCCACTGAGAGCATCTTTTTCCAGCGTGGTTTTGGAGACAGAGGTCTCTTTCAGGGAGTGAAATATGATTTTAATTCAGGGAGTATGTCCTAGCCTTGCAGAATCAGTTCATTTCTCCTTTATTGCTGTAGGAATGGAAAGTATCCATATTTGAGCCCTTTGAGACTAGGTGGAATAGTTAAGAAAATTACTGAGAAGCAAGCAACCAACCAAAAACACATGCAGCAGTTTTCAGAGTACGCTGTAACATGTGACAAAATTCCTCTGGTGTTTGTGTGAAAGTTTCCAACAGAAGTATTTTTATGGCACAAGCAATCAAATCTTCAAGCTAATGGTTTGGGAAAGGTATTGGCATATAAAGAGAGATCCAAAAAGAATCCAAACAGAGCAAGTAAAATAGCATAACCCATAGAATATAAAGCATCAGATGAGAAAATGAGGGAGCTAAATTAAGTAGTTTAGAAGAGATTATCAAAAAAGATGTTTTTACAGTCTATAAATACTTTCAAGGTGAAAATATAGATGAAGACTGGGTGGATTATTCACCAAGTTAAATGATAGAAGTCAGAACGGCCTAATGTTGGGAAAGAAACATGTAGGTTTAGTGCTAAAGCTAATAAAGAACAGTTGTGTTGATGGTTTATGCCCCATCAGTTTGGCAAGTGAATAGTACAGTTAAAACAAAAGTAAAATAAATAATAATAATGTTCCAATAAAAATGTGTGGTAGAAATTATCCAAATCTGTATCTGTGGCCTCTCCTGCCTTTGACGCAGTTAAGGTATTGTCCTGATGTTCACTGAAAAAATGAACATAATTTGGGCAATTTTGTTACATGTCACATTCCAGAGGCACTGAGCTGAAAACCTTTCAGCATTTTTTATCTTAATCTCTTCCCCGAATGTTTTATTTTGCAAACATTTTAGGTAGCTTTTCAATCCTCATGAAAGCCTCCATGAAGCCCATATGCTAATGGTGTGGTGTGGGACTGAACGGCTGAGCTTAAAAAAGGTTAGCAGCTCTGTAAATGTATGGCACAGAGACAGCATGGAGCACACGAGAATAATAAAGCTGGCTTGCATTGCATATCTCTGCTGGCATTTCCTATTTCTTGTCACTGTTTGTAAGGTCAAACTCACTTCATCTTTCCCAATGTAGAACTCGTACAGGATAAATTAGCAAACTGCAGAATTCCTCTTACTTAATTTTCCGTGGAAAAACTAATTCAGAAAGAGTATTTTATTCCCTTGAGCAATGTTTATACTTCCCATTTTTATTATTTCACTTCGCAGGCATTTTGGTCACAGATATACACCTACAAGTAAATTTACCTAAAATCGTTAGTTTCTCTTTCTTGAGACGTTGTCTAAATCTGTAATAACTTTATTGCTATTCTTGAGGAAAGATACAATTTTCTTGTTGCTGTTCTTATGTTTTTCTTCAAATCAGCAAATATCCTGACTTCATTTGACTTGTAATTCAAGTTGTCACTCTTCATTTTTCTTGCAACTGAAACTTACATACTCCAAATTAAGTTGACTGGTTGTTAAATGTTTCCAGTAATACCGCGTCCTCAGATCCAAGTGGCTTATTGCTGTCACAGCGCACGGAAAACAGGGCAAGCATTTAATTCCTTCTGTTGAACTTATCTTTTTAAGGTTATTTATGGGCTGCAATCTTAGACTGGGTTTTTTGGGGACTACAACTGGTCAGGGGAATGAACAAGGCTCTTCTGCTCTTACATTGTGTGTCTGGGACAGGTAGGAGGAATGGTCACTGGAAGAGCCCCCGTGGTGTTAATGGAGAATAGAGGAAGTGCTCCTACAGCACTTAGATAGCAACCACTTAGCCACGATAGTTGAAAATGTGTTCTTTATTGCACTGGATGTATTTCTTTAGGAACAAATGCCCAAGACTTTTTGATTGAAAAAGTACTTTTCTAAACAGGCTCTGCTATGCAGTGCCGTGCCATGATTATACACTTAAGAACACAACTATTAGAATCCAATGCAAATTTCCAAGTATCTCCTTTCCTCCCAAGAGGATGATTGTGTCCCATGACCTGGAACATATCGTATTTGAAGCAAAAAGCAAAATAAAACATGTTTGGTAGCATGGGGAGACAATAAAATGAACTTCTGTTTGTTAGGTTATACACTTTCAGCATATCCCTTTTTAGCTGGAGCAGATATGTTGCTTAAAAGAGACGTAAGACTTAAGGAGAAGCCCATAAGGACTGTGTTTTCGTCTTGGTTATTTTCTTGACCCAAGAGGAATAGCAGAACCTCTATAATAAAACATAGACAGATGTGCTCTTCAGATCCACCTGAGTGGGCTTGAAGGCACAACCAGCTCAAGTAGTGTTAGGACTGCCTTCATGGTTTTGCCAACAGGATAGGTTTTGTCATTGCTGCCAAGTTGTTTTCTAGCAAAACAAGTGGGGAAAACTGTTTAAAAGACACCTGTTTAAAGGTCACTTGACTATATATCACTGATGGAGGATAAGGGACATTCACTAAAATACTTGCCAGAATCACTTGCCTGGATCTACTCCTTTAGTATATAATCTTTAAAAAGACCCTAGAAAAAAGTCAGGCAAATTTTACCATGTTCAGCACTGCTTGTGTTTGGAAATACCACAAAATATTTACCTAGTGTTTGTCAGTAATGAGTTCCTCTGTCATCTTCACAGCATCCTTGCTTTATTAAATCTAGATTTATTCAAGATGTTTTTGATCTTTTCAGTTTCCGGTCACAGAATCATAGGATATCCTGAGTTGGAAGGGACCCACAAGGATCATTGAGTCCAACCCCTCGCTCCACACAGGACCACACGAAAAACAGACCCTATATCTGAGAGTTGTTCAAATGCTTCTTGAACTCCATCAGGCTTGGTGCCATGACCACTGCCATGGGGAGCCTGTCCCAGTGCCCAACCACCCTCTGGGTGCAGAACCTTTCCCTAACACCCAGCCTGACCCTCCTCTGTCCCAGCTCCATGCCGGTCCCTCGGGTCCTGTCGCTGTCCCCAGAGAGCAGAGCTCAGCGCCTGCCCCTTGTGACTTTAGGGACTTGATTTGCTTTCTATTTAGAGGTCTCTTTCTCATCTGGAGACACCTCATGGGAGTCATCAGTTAATTGCTCTGACTCTCGCTGGATCGTTTTGAGTATATCACATTGACTTTATGTTTTTGGATTTCCAGCCTGTGACGCTGCCCTGCTTTGTTCAGAGTTAGTATTGAAATAATTTTCTGTGAGGTGGACCAAAGGGATGAGCACCCTTTGCTGTAGAAGACAGACTGTTTAAGTCTTGATGCCTCATTTTTCCTTATGGTGAAATCTGGCGGATAGTAATTCTCAGCTGTAGAAGGCTGAGAAAAGCCTGTAAGTGAAAATAGGTTATGTTTGCCTGCAGAGGCAGTGCTGTTGTCCCAGAGCTAGTCATTTCTGTGCTGAAGCATCTTGCTGCTTTCCCAGGGTAATGCTGCCATAACTTGAGCGGGGGCTCTTCCGTGGGTGGTGCCAGAAGCTGTGGTTGGATGAAGGAGCCTTGTCCCATCCTGCTGCTCCAAGCTCAGCCCCCGGCTTTCCTCCTCCTCTCCCCCAGAGGTGGACCTTGCTCTTACAAAGATGCAGGACCCTTGCCTAGTCTCCCCAGCCCAGCGGCTGACCACCAACCCCAGCAGATGCTCAGCAAAGCTCCTTCAGATGGGCAGTGAAAAGCTGCCTCTGGCTTTTGTCCACGTTTCAGGTCAGGCTTTTGGGCAGTGGCTGAAGTGTTGTGACTGCAGGCAGTGCCAGGGCTGTGAAATGGGCAGGTGTTTAGCAGAGCAGCCACTAAACGGGAACATTTCTCAGTTTCAAGCTGTGAACATTTCCTTGGACTCTGAGCAGTCCACTGAAACCCTGGAAAACACCAGTAGTGAAACGACATTAAAAGATTGCTGTCAAAGAGGTTTGTTTTGTGGGAATCAGTTGTGTTTCTGAAAAAGAGTAGCTGAGAACTCCAAAAAAACCAGAAGGTGATGAGGATTAACAGGAGTGTCTTTCCTTCGAAGTACATGGCATTGAAATATACTCTGGTTTTGCCACTAACATACAAATCCAAATTCTCTATTCTGCGTAGCAGCTATTAGGATTCAGTAAATGCACCCATTTTCATACCTTCCATGTAAAGCAGTGAATTTCTTGAAAGAAAAAGACGTACTTTATGTTTCCAGCATCTTCCTCCTTTTCCCCTGCTCCGCTCTACAGGGTGGCACTGCGCCCGTGCTAGGGGTTGTCTCTGCCGCAGGAAACCAAGCTGAATTTGGCTCTCGCCTCCGTGTGAACCCAGGAAAAAGCTTCTCTCTTTTTTTTTTTTTGTTTTTTTTTTTTTTTGCCCTAGACAGGTGTTAGCGAGTGAGCCAGTGACTCATTCGCCTTCTAGTTTGCCTTTGTAGCAGGAACCTGCTCTCCAGCTGCGTGGCACATACACCGGGAGGCAGAAACAACACGGTCCTTTCTAGGCAGTTGTGATGTGTCTGCGAGCTCTTGTGAGCGTGGTCCATTTGCAGAAATGCCGGGTGCTTCAGCTGCTCAGTGATGGAGCTGCAAGCAGGGGAGTTTTCTGCCTAGCATCAGGATCCAGGGACGACGTACAGTACAGCTCTCAGCCAGCAGTGCCAGCCAAAACACAGTGCCAGCAGCAGAGCTGTGCAGAGCCAGAGAATGATGAGAACATAATTCAGACAGCTAGGAAAGGGCAGGAACAGCTTTAGAAATGTGATGCGATGCTGTAAAAATACCGGTGAATGCTCTTCTTCAAGACAGTCCTAAAGGAACGTTTATCTGTTTGCTTTGCATTTATGGAGATGACACCTGAAGCTGCTGATAGTACAGGCAGCTGGCTTTGGGAAGGATGGGTTTAGGTATTTGTGATCAGACTTCCATTATTCAATAAAATGAGCTTGAAAATAAAAGGATGTTAGGTGACAGAGAGGGGGAATTTATACTTCTTTTTCACTGCTGCTGTTTCATTTCACTCAAGTTGCCGCAGGACCATCTATTTGCATAGCAGATAAAGTTCTCAAGTCAAGGGAAAGAAAGGAGAAGGGCTGGAAATAGGAATAGGACAAACTGCTTCTTCTCTCGCTTATGGGGCATCTGTAAGAGTTATGCAGGGTGGAAATAAGGCTTGTTAGAGGTGTGCCAGGGGGAACAATGGCAAGGCCGGGGGAGAAGGCAATGGCCCAACTGAAGTGCATCTACACTAATGTACGCAGCATGAGTAACAAACAAGAGGAGCTGGAAGCCATCGTGCAGCAGGCAGGCTATGACTTGGTTGCCATCATGGAAAAGTGGTGGGACCACTCTCATGACTGGAGTGCTGCGATGTCTGGCTATAGGCTCTTCAGAAGGGACAGGCAGCACAGAAGGGTGGTGGTGTGGCTCTCTATATTAGAGAGTGTTTTGATGTTGTGGAACTTGAGGCTGGGAATGATAAGGTTGAGTCCCTGTGAGTTAGGATCAGCGGGAAGGCCAACAAGGCAAGCATCCTGGTGGGGGTCTGTTATAGACCGCCAAACCAGGATGAGGAGACGGATGAGGAATTCTACAGGCAGCTGGCAGAAGTTGCAAAATCGTCAGTGCTTGTTCTCGTGGGGGATTTCAACTTCCCAGACGTATCCTGGAAGCACAACACAGCCCAGAGAAAGCAGTCTAGGAGGTTTCTGGAGAGCGTGGAAGATAGCTTCCTGACGCAGCTGGTTAGTGACCCTACCAGGGGAGGTGCCCCGCTAGACCTTCTGTTCACAAACAGAGAAGGACTGGTGGGAGATGTGGTGGTTGGGGTCTGTCTTGGGCAGAGTGACCATGAAATGGTAGAATTCTCTATTCTTGGCAAAGTCAGGAAGGGGATCTGTAAAACCGCTGTCTTGGACTTCCGGAGGGCTGACTTTGAGCTGTTCAGGACAGTGGTTGGCAGAATCCCTTGGGAGGTGGATCTGAAGGGCAGAGGAGTCCAGGAAGGCTGGGCAGTCTTCAAGAAGGAAATCTTAATGGCTCAGGAGCGGTCTGTCCCCACATGCCCAAAGACAAGCCGGCACGGAAGAAGACCGGCCTGGCTAAACGGAGAATTGTGGCTTGAGCTTAGGAGAAAAAAGAGGGTTTATAATCTTTGGAAAAGAGGGCGGGCCACTCAGGAGGACTATAAGGATGTTGCGAGGCTGTGCAGGGACAAAATTAGAAAGGCCAAAGCTCATCTGGAGCTCAATCTGGCTACTGCTTTTAAAGATAACAAAAAATGTTTTTATAAATACATCAACACAAAAAGGAGGACTAAGGAGAATCTCCATCCTTTACTGGATGCGGGGGGAACTTAGTTACAAGAGATGAGGAAAAGGCTGAGGTGCTTAATGCCTTCTTTGCCTCAGTCTTTAGCGGCAAAACCAGTTGTTCTCTGGATACCCAGTACCCTGAGCTGGTGGAAGGGGATGGGGAGCAGAATGTGGCCCTCATAATCCACGAGGAAATGGTTGGCAACCTGCTACTTGGATGTACGCAAGTTGATGGGGCCGGATGGGATCCACCCAAGGGTACTGAGAGAACTGGCGGAGGAGCTGGCCAAGCCGCTTTCCATCATTTATTGGCAGTCCTGGCTCGCAGGGGAGGTCCCAGTCAACTGGTGGCTAGCAAATGTGACGCCCATCTACAAGAAGGGCTGGAGGGTAGACCTGGGGAACTATAGGCCTGTTAGTTTGACCTCAGTGCCAGGGAAGCTCATGGAGCAGATTATCTTGAATGTCATCATGAGGCACTTGAAGGGCAACCAGGCGATCAGGCCCAGTCAGCATGGGTTTATGAAAGGCAGGTCCTGCTTGACGAACCTGATCTCCTTCTATGACAAAGTGACACGCTTAGTGGATGAGGGAAAGGCTGTGGATGTGGTCTACCTTGATTTCAGTAAGGCTTTTGACACCATTTCCCACAGCATTTTCCTCAAGAAACTGGCTGCTTGTGGCTTGGACTGGTGTACGCTTCGTTGGGTTAAAAACTGGCTGGATAGCCAGGCCCAAAGAGTTGTGGTGGAGTCAAATCCAGTTGGAGGCTGGTCACTAGTGGCGTCCCCCAGGGCTCAGTACTGGGGCCAGTCCTCTTTAATATCTTTATCGATGACCTGGACGAGGGGATTGAGTGCACCCTCAGTAAGTTTGCAGATGACACCAAGTTAGGTGCATGTGTTGATCTGCTCGAGGGTAGGAAGGCTCTGCAGGAGGATCTGGGTAGGCTGGACCGATGGGCTGAGGCCAACTGTGTGAAGTTCAACAAGGCCAAGTGCCGGGTCCTGCACCTGAGGCACAACAACCCCAAGCAGCGCTACAGGCTGGGAGATGAGTGGTTGGAAAGCTGCCTGGCAGAGAAGGACCTGGGAGTACTGGTTGATAGTCGGCTGAATATGAGCCAGCAGTGTGCTCAGGTGGCCAAGAAGGCCAACAGCATCCTGGCTTGTATAAGAAGCAGCGTGGCCAGCAGGTCTAGGGAAGTGATTGTCACCCTGTACTCAGCTCTGGTGAGGCTGCACCTTGAGTACTGTGTTCAGTTTTGGGCCCCCCACTACAAGAAGGACATCGAGGTGCTCGAGAGAGTCCAGACAAGGGCAACGAAGCTGATGAGGGGTCTGGAGAACAAGTCTTACGAGGAGTGGCTGAGGGAGCTGGGGTTGTTCAGCCTGGAGAAGAGGAGGCTCAGGGATGACCTCATCGCTCTCTATAGGTACCTTAAAGGAGGCTGTAGCGAGGTGGAGGTTGGTCTATTCTCCCACGTGCCTGGTGACAGGATGAGGGGGAATGGGCTAAAGTTGCGCCAGGGGAGGTTTAGGTTGGATGTTAGGAAGAACTTCTTTACCGAAAGGGTTGTTAGGCATTGGAATGTGCTGCCCATGGAAGTGATTGAGTCACCATCCCTAGAGGTCTTTAAAAGACGTTTAGATTTAGAGCTTAGTGATATGGTTTAGTGAAGGACTTGTTAGTGTTAGGTCAGAGGTTGGACTGAGTGATCTTGGAGGTCTCTTCCAACCTAGACGATTCTGTGATTCTGTGAAAATAAGTGACAAATGTAGCCCTTGCGATCAGCTGAAATTTGCTGTAGAAGCTGACGCTTTCCATGGGCAAATTATCTGACCTAAGGCTGTGCTCGGTGTCAGCCCCACCACCTGAGCCTGGTGGGAAGGGCATTCTTCCTAAATTTCATCTTCACCTTGGGGTGAAAATACGCGGCACTTCTTAAAAGCACATTGGATATCAGAGAGCTAAACCTCAGGCCTCTGGTTTATTTTCCTTTTCTTCGTCTACCAAAGACATGTCATTTAATTCTCCAACCCTGAGTACAGTGAGATCGACTCTGAACTAGAGCAGCCCTAGGAGCTGAGGTCAGGATTGCTCAAAATGAATTTGGTGGAGTAATAAAGTCTTGAAGGAAAAATAAAGAAGAAAGAAACAGTAGGAGGTATGAACTGGGTACTCTGTTAGTAAGTCTCTTCTAGTTCCAGGAAACTAAATGGATTTTCTTAGTCTTCATGACTGCAGAGACTTGAATGATTGAATTTATAAATGCTGAAAAGCGAATCAGCAAAATAGTTTCTGTTTTTACATTTTCCCTAAAACTAGTAATTTCTTGCAGACTCCATAGCAGGAAGCTGGTAGAAGTGGTGATTTTCTTGCTCAATTTCAGGCCCGCATCATTCAAAAGTAAACAACTTGATCAAGAGTGAAGACAGCAAAACATGAGACATTCTAGTTAATTTAAATAAAAATGTACTTCAGCCCTTCCCTTTATGCTAATTTTTGCATGCTGCTTTTTCTCATGCTACATTGG
Source organism: Cygnus olor (assembly GCF_009769625.2). NCBI lineage: Eukaryota > Metazoa > Chordata > Aves > Anseriformes > Anatidae > Cygnus > Cygnus olor. The sequence goes on along the minus strand of NC_049170.1, from coordinate 158,146,045 downwards.
TGCAGAGTAATCACATTTACATAACTTGAAGAAAATGCTGAATGCATTTCTGTATTTGCCTGTGTTAGAGATGCATGCAGGAAGGATGGAAAAATATCCCCCTGAAAGTGGCCTTTGTTTAGGACTTAAAGGCAGTAGTTTAAAATGTGCCCAGCGTTTGAGTGAGAGGGAAGAGCAAGCAATGGTTAATTTGTGATTGCATTTCTTCCCCTGTTGTCGTGGGAAGCTCCTCTCCTAAGATAACAGAGCTCAGATTACCAATCACCACTGCGATCTTCTGTGTGAAAGATAATGCAAAGTTGTAATATCACTATTTCACTCCTCTAAAAGATTTAGAGGTCCCAGGCTGCTTGTTCTGTGCCTGCCTGAGGCCTTTCTACCTGTAATTGCTTTGGGCTTTTGCTTGGCGAGAAACAGCTCTAAATCTCATTGAGACTGCAGGGTGAGTTGTTTTGGAAGTGTGGTTTGAGAAAGATTATCTAATTCGATTTATTTGTCTTCTTAACCTCGCTGTATATTGTAGATAGGCAGGCCAAACTGGCTATTCCGTGCCATTTTTGTCCTATTCGGCTTGCAGTGCCAACGTGCTATTAAAAATGTGTCAGGCACAAGCAAGTAGCGTAACAACGGCAGTATTCTGCACAGTGGTCCTCCATGCAAAGTATTTTATTGATCTTTAATGCAGGCACTCTGGCCTCATTATTCTACATGCAATAAAATGCGAATCCCTGAGCCTGGATGCTAGCGAGAATAGGATATCCTCATAAAGTGTAGCCTGGCTGTTTATGTGTCTATACATACTATAAAGCAGGAGATAAACATCTCTGCATTTGCATTTTGTGTGAAAGCCAGAGCCAAAATGTTACCCAAGGAGATGTGAGAGTTTGCAGGAGGTGTGGGAGGTGCGTTGATTACTGTTTGAGCTGGCCATATCCCTGCTGGAGGCACGGGAAGCTTCTGGAGACTGGAGAAGACAGAGCACCTTTCCTTGGTGTGCTGCCTGAGGCATGTAAGACCTCTAAAATACTCTTATTTTCCTGGCTGCAAAAGGTTTCCATGGAACAACCTGCAATATGTACTACAAAATTAGCTTATTATTAGTGAGACGACTTCTACCTGGGCTTGTATAAACTTGGGGGTGATCAGGGAATTTCTGAGCTATGATGTGCATAGAAAAGGAAGGTTATTTTCTGTTTGGGGATGGTTTTGAGCTGAGGCAAGTGGCTCTGTGTAGTAGAGCCAGTTGCCAGCCCCCTTCTTCCTGCATTGATCCTGATTTCATGATTTTGGTTATTTTTCAGTGAACTTCCAGTAACAGAAAGTGCGTAATGAATTTTGTGTTTCAGAGCAATAATGTGAAATAATAATGCAATAATAATATTTCAGCACAATAACGTGAAATATTTCAGCACATTAATAACTCCAAGACCTTGCAGGATGATCTAGAATAAATGAGACAGCTTTCAGTCATGAGTGTCTTCCAACCATGCGATTATGAGGACAGCTCTAACTGATTGAAATATGCATTTAAGTGGAGAAGTAGCCAGAAACATATTGTGTTCCTTCTCATTTTCCAGAGTTAGGTTTTCAATCCAGTTAGGAGACTCGCCTTCCTTGTTTTGGCAATAGCAATGCTGTCACATCCATCCTAAGGTAGCAAGGTGAGAGCTCTTCCTCTTCCTAGTTCTCCTCTTCAATTGCCTTCACAGAGAAGCTGAAGGTAGAAGTGCAAATGTCCTCCTCAGCCCTTCATCCCTCTATCCCTCTGGTTGTGTCATTCATCTGGGGGACACAGTCTGTAAACCCAGTTCCAATAAATCTTGGTTATTTACATCTTTTACAGATAGTTTTGGAACGACTGTGAAAGGCTGCAATAGCAGCTCACATCGGACTCCTTAATCATCTGACTTGCATCTAATCTGAGCTGAATAGAGTGTATGCCTGTGTCTCCCTCTTTCTCTCTGCCTTACAATTTTGCTGTGTCTTCATGGTTTTCGGATCCAGGTTTTGCTGAAGTGTGGAAAAGAATTTTTCCATTGAAATCACTAAACCTTTCACTGGTGCTTAGTCTTTTCTCACCTATATCCAGTAAACACATCATGTCCTTTATCTGTAGTACCTGTCCAAATGCCTTGTTTGCTTGATTATTTTAATCTCTGGTAAGGGAACAGCCTGTAATGAGCAATCAGAAATTACATCGTTAAAGTTAGAGACGTAAAAGAGAGCTACAAGACTGAATTGTTACCAGCACCCACCTGCAGGATATTCCCTAATTCTCTGAAGATGAACCCTGCAGGTTAGGTGATATTATAGTAGGAGTAGTTCAGGTTAGATTTCTGCTTCTGGGCGGAATTAAGAGCCTATTAACAGAGGTCATTTCAGTCCCTTCCTTGCTGGTTTTATGTGACATGGGCTGTAAAACTACTGATATTGCTGTGTGCGTAGAGAAGAAATTGTGCATGTTAGCACCCTTCTTTTGTCCCAGATAATATACAAATGGGGAGTGAAGCAGACACAGGGCTGGCTGGGGGGACTCGTCTTCAGAGCAGTCTCAGATGTGCAGCTGATGTAAAGATTTGATGGCTGGTAAAATACAGATACTGGCAGAAGTTGCCCCTTCCAGATAAACTTTTTTTTTCTTTTTTTTTTTTTTTCCCTTTCCTCTATCAGCAGCTGCATATAGCATCTTCCCATTTGTAGAATAAATCTGATAAAAAAATGTAGTTGTAAGCAGGAATGATTTTATCCCAGTGAAGAGATTTTATCCAACAGAAAAAAAGGTTGTGCTGGGACATAATTTTTCAGATATGATGAATAACAACAAAGTATGACCCTCAGTCCTAAGAATTTAGTTTTAAAAGAACTACTGAGCATATCAGATAAGCTCAACTTTTTCTGTCCTATCATTTTTTTCACAGGCAGTGTTTGGTTTATAGATACATCTTGACAAAAATCTGCTACAGGCAAATTTCAACAAAAGAGCAACTTCAAACACATCCAATTAACAATTTATGAAAGGAAATCCAACAGAAAATTACATAGAGATTCACAGGGCATAAAATTTGGCACTAAATCAAATTTAATGCAGAAATGCCTGTATGGGGAGTTATGGCCCCTTGCAGTGCATTGTCAAAAGGAACTTTATCTGTGGAGGCTCAATGAGTGCCCTCCATCATATTTCTTCTTGCTATAAATAAGAGATTTTGTCAGACATGGCAATGAGCAAAACTCTAAAGGGAAAGAAATACACTGATAAACCCACTTATACACAGTTTTCAATCAGAAATATTAAGTCATTAGATTTCTTCTCATTTCCAAATCCAGGATTTGTTCACTTTATCACTGAAATGAGGGACACTCTAGCATCAACAACCACAAAATCACTTTTAATTTCTCTGCACAGCCGGCCACCATACAGATCCCCCTAGCAGGTCATGATGCCTACAGTTAAGGTTACTATGGAGCCGTTTTTGTGGCTGGGAGGCAATTTGAGACCCCCTGCATTCTGTTGTTTCACAGTTCACTCGTTCATTCAGCAGTTGTGGTTGGGTTTTCTCAAAAGATGTTAAGGACACAAAATCACATAATTGCCTTCAGCAGCTCTGAAATTAACTTAAGCCACTACTTTGTTTGGAGAAAAACATCTGTTTCTAGACCATTATGTATTTAAACTCATAAATAGCCGGCTTTTGTAAGAGATGACTGAGCAGCATCACTTGCATTGCTCTATGTGTATTATATTTGGGGGTTATTTACAGATAGTAGGACCAACAAGAGAGGATGACAGATACAGTTGACAGAAGCCAGACCAAGCATCTTTGTGATACAACTGTAGTATTGCAGGGACTAATATCATTTGAGGAGCTGGTTATTGTATTGCTGAATCTCCTGTTAATCCTGTGCTCCCACTTCAGAACAGGATGGGAAACATTTGGTAATTAGCAAATTTGATATCTTCCACTGAAATGGATATATCTGCATGGGGAAGCATGGATTAAGGTGGCCATTCACATGCATTTAAATCCATGGTACAGCAGCTTTGTGACCATAGCACTTCACCAAATCATTGCTTTCCTGCATCTTCAGAGGTCAAACACGTGAGCCCTTCCAGCCTTCATCACCTTGTGCAGTATAACTGGTGAAGATGCAAAAACTCCTCTATCACTAAAAACAAAGCATTAGAATACCCCATGGTGTGTTTTCTTTTCTTCTTGAGTCCATTAATATATGTTTTTGGCAGTGAAACACTCAACTAGATAAGTTACTGTCCAAGGCACACAATAATTGGTGAATAAACCCCCCCAGAGTATCGTAATCTTATTAAAATATCTTTTAAAGTGTAAATGAATTTTTAACCTCATTTTAAATGATGATTTTCTTCCTGTAATGCACCCTTTCTCTGTAGATAACAGATCCCAGGGAAGCAGAAGGTGAAACAAAGATGTTCATGTCAAATATTTTTATCTTCTGTTTATATGTTTGAAATATACTTGACTCTATACTGCCAATTTTTTCTGCATGCTTCTACTTCTTCCATTACCCTACTTACTTCATCACATTGTGTAATTTTCTTCGTCTGCAACTAGACAATGGTGATAATAATAATGAATTGCTTTTGTTAGGCAAAGTCTATATTTAGGCATCTGCAAAAGTTCTTTAGTCTCCAAATGCAGAAATTATACACTTTTTAAAGAGTTAAATAACAGTTTCCAGGTACCTGATATTCTTCAAAATCCAGCTAGTTTGCGTGTCTAAATGTGACAGTAATAGTTAAAAACTACCCATTTTCACTATGCCTCCTTCACAGTTCCTCCAAGGCAAATCTCTAAGCAGAGCAGCACGAAGTAAAACCCCTTATAAGTGGCTTTTTTTGCTCATTTTCCTGCCTCCCTCTTGCATGATTGGTTAGGTTTCTCATTCGTGCCTAGGTGATTTGACATTTTTTTCCACTGCGACTTCCACTGCAGTCCTTACAGTCTTCCAGTCCTTTTGCGCCCTTCCAACAAGCTACGTGATGGCCTTGCTTCCTGTCCAATTTGGGAGAATTCAGGGCATTTAACGACTTTGAGAACTTAGCTGTAGCAAGAGAGCAAAGGCCTTTATTTCTCAAACACGACTCCTTGAAGAGCCCCAGTGTTTGTGTTTCTGATAAGTCCAGATTCAGAGAACTGAGCACCCTCCTCAATGGTTGTGCTTGTTTTCTCCTGTAGTTTTTGTGGACTTTGGGGACATTAAGGTCAAGAGCGTGCTGTAGCAACTGCCATTTCGTCTTTCAACTTCATAGCGCTGGAAGCAGTTGCAATGTCTTTTTATTGTAACTTTTGACTGGGAGTCAGAGCTCAAATCAAGGCCAGTTTGAAGGACTATGTGCATTGTTTGAAGTTAAATACCCATGAACTTGTACGATTGGAGCCTTCTGCGGTGCCTATTAGTTTAGGACTTGGACTCGACCTCTGGACTATCCACACCAACCTCGTATCAGTTCATTCTCTTGAGTCCTGTCTATACTGAATCGTCTATATAGGCGCAGAAGCTAAAGGCTGGGAGGATGAGAAGACCTTGCTAAACCTCCACAGTGTAGATGAGTTGGATCACGAGCAGGCTCTTTGAACCTGGCTCAGAACACAAGCACAGCTCCTGAAGGCAACATGAGCATCTAGCTACCTAGAAATTAGTTTCTGATGTTGAAGCAAAAGCAAGTCAACTCTACAGAGGAAACACCATAAAGCTGTGAGGTTCTCATACTGATGACTGTGCAGGAACATTATAATAAATGCCTTGCTTTTTTTTTAGTTGTATTTATAGTTTCTCATAAATAAACAAGATAGCATCTTTGTTTTCTTTTGAAAGTTGGACTGTAAAGTCTTCAAGGCAGACACGTAAGGCTTATGTACATCTGAGAAAGCATCTAATTCTAGAAGGATTTACAGTAAAATCAATGAGGTAAATGAATGTTTTTTTCAGCTGCATGTAAATGTTTTGTTCTGTGAGAGTTGTCAGAAAACAAACTGGTTGCTGGGGCTCTAATGTAGCTCAAGAGATCTGGCTTCAGGTCCTAACTCTTCCTCAAGACCTGATATGTGTTCTCTCATGTGACTTCCAGTTACTCTCTTCACCTTTTCACTATGGTTTATGTAATCTATTGTATGACTATTTTCTTTCCTGCAAGAGGGCTATATAAAACTGAACAACAGTTAAATTTCCTTTGCTTTCTTTCTATTCCCCCACCTGAGCAGAGCCCTAGGACTCCCTTCTCTGACCTCGCTGATGATGAGAAGATCTTTAACGGAGGAGATGGCATGTGGCAAAACCAGAGTCAGGATCAAGCCTTGCTCTCAGAAATCACAGAAGAGGATCTGGAGGCCATCCGTCAGCGGGAGGAGGCCATTCAGCAGATTGAGGTGAGTAACCTCCTCTTGTCGTGGGCTTGCAAGCTGGAAGTGCAGGTTCCTTGTGTTCTGCATTGCTCAACGTGACAAAAGAAATGCTAATTAACGTGGCTGCCTATACATCATCACTAGATACAGGAGAGATTATCAGGCATTTCTAAAATTGGAACTCTGTGGCAGAAGGAAGAACTAGAAATCTATATGACCTGTAATAAAAATGGCAAGTAGTAATTAATTTTCATTGGCTGGTATTTTCTTCTTCCGTAACGGTCTGTAGTAAGGTAGTTTAGTTGAACTTGCTTTTGAACAGCAAAACAACTTTCTTGGTGTGTTGTAGAAACAATTGAAAGTGAAGTTTGGGACAGAAAATATTCATCTTTCTCATTAGAGAGAATAAGTAGATGAAATAAGTTGATTTTTTTCGAGAATTGTTGCTTTGTCACAGTGTTTGGATATTCTTAATATAGGTAAAAGAAGGCATACTATTTTTCCTCACTTTTTTTTTTTTTTATTAGAGGTGCTATAAATATAATATGGTAAAGGGAACAAAAAGAGGTCTGAATGAGTTAAATATCCCACATTTTTCTTTTTATACCTCTCTTTTATGCTTTGGGAAACTCTTGTTACCCAAATTTAGGTAATAAATGAGTAAAAACTAGAACATAAAATCTTTCTAATGTGTATGCTTTTACAGGCCTAAACTCAAGCTGAACCAAAAAAAGAGGGCTTCAGAATAAATCAGAACATTTAATTAAGGACTATACTTTGTCTTTTAATGGGATTGAGCTAATTTTATCAGAGTGGATTTTGGTTGTGGTGTAGCAGGAATTGTGATTGAGTTAACAGTGGTAAAAGAGGACAAATGTTCCTGCTGTAGAATGGTGCTGTGAGGGTTTGACCTCTGTTTGCACACAGTGATAGTTACATATGAGTCAATCCTGTAAGTAGGAAATATTGACAGTTTTATAGGAGTGGGTTGAGGTTAGCGTACATCTAATCTCTGTTATGGTTTGCTGAATAGAGATGATTGACCTTTGTGCACTTGTGTGCATTACTAGGGATGAAATTGTGAAAGAATATTCTCACATTGAGTATCTTTGGGAGTGAATTAACTTTTCATACCTGGGGAATCTCTTTGCACCGACCAGGACAAACTCTAGGGAACTCTGTTGCAAGAAGATGCATGTTTTGGCATGATCTTGTACTGTGGTGTCCAAGAAGGATGGATGCAATGGTATTTATGCATTGTTTTGCGGATTAAAAGGATGTTGTTGTGATTGTTTATTCTAAAATATAGTCACTGCTTTTCTCTTTTCAACTTTATCCTGCCCTGTTTCATTCCCAGGGGAAAAAAAGAAAAAAAAAAAAGTAGTCCTTATTTTACTGTTTAAAATTCTGTGTTTGTGCCACAGTAAGGTATTTCTGCATGGTGCCACGCTGGACCACGTGGCCATGCAGGGGTGGTCAGGGTGACTTCTGCTGTTTCCTCTCTGTATTGTACACCTCTATGCATCCTGAGAGCTGCTTTCCAGTGGCTTGTGGAAACTGGAGGAAAGCTGCTGGTGTTGAAAGCTGAGGAGGCAGCCAAGGAATTTGGGTGAATATAGTCCCAGTGCTATACAACTTCTCAATAAATGCAGTGCTCATGTATTTTGCAGATTGCATATCTATTGATTTGGTAGCTTCTGCTTACCTTTCTGCTTAATATTAACTTCCCTCTGAATAACCTATTTGACTTTTGCAATTGGTGAAGTTCAGACTTGTGCTTCCCAAGAATGTGTGCACTGCTTTTACCAGTTGTTTTTCCTCGTCCCCAACATAGCTGCATCCATTTTGCTTTGCTATCTGAGATCCGTGTTTATCCAGTAAGCAGGACTGCATTCCACATACATTATTTCAAATGCAGCAAAAACATTTCTCCCCAGGAGGAAAGCATTTAGGCCCAGCAGTATTTTATTTAACATCTCTTTTGAAAGAAATATAATGAAAATGAAATGGATTTTTGGACTGCATCATACCTCTCCCCAGCTGTATTTGAATAAGCAGATGGTGCTTTTAAATCATTTTCACTGGGTTTTGTTTTTCTGTTTGTTGACCCACATGAACATATTTCTTGTGAAAAGACTCATCTTGTACATTAAAACTTCCCCAACTTCATTAGAAGTTGTCAGTGTACAGAGAAGGGACTCATTGAGCTCAAAGTCACCCTTACAACTTTTTTTGCAATATGCTTTCAAAACCAGTAACTAACCAAGAAGGCTGAGAGGAAACATTATTCTTAACTGTCAAACCCAACTAATAAACTAAATTTATCACCAAATTGATATATAGCATTTGTACTCCTGTGCTCTTTGGGGACCAGAATGAAGAATAGAGCAGTGCAAAACATATTTTATGCAAGTAGATTGGCCTTACTGGGATTGTTACTTTTCTGAGTATCTAGCACCAGAAACACGCAGGTCTTAAGCAGAGCATTGCTACAACATTGTGTCTTCTGGGGCATACTGATTAGCACATAACTTCAGAGAAGCTCGTGATGCTGGTACCAGTGTTAGGCCTCTTCTTTTGGAGACATTGAATTTGTCCTTTTTGCAAGAACACATTAAAAAACGTTTTTTCATAGCTAAAAGAACGAGGAAATAAATTCTCTTGCCATCTCGTGTCCTGAAAAACAGATATAAAATTGGGTCCATAATAGATATCTTCTTAATGTTCCAATGGCTCTTTCCCACTTGTGTGTTTTCCACATCTCTAGAATCTCTTCAGAGGTGCAGGTTAATGGGACATTGTTCTCTGTCATGAACATCCCTTGAGGCACTTCTCAGTGTTCACAGTTTCTACCTAGAAAGATAACAGCCATGTCAGAAGTTCAGCTGGCTGTTCATTTTATTTAAATCTACTTCTTTTGATATTGCTTGCAGATTAAAAATAGAGAAGTCTGCAAGGGAGATGTCTCGCCAAAACCCTACATTTTGGATAAAGATCTTTATTGCTTGGAAATGTCAAAATCTGGTAGGACACAGCAGCCTTGACACAAGTGTTATTTCTTAAAATATTGCTTTGAACTGTTATATAAAACCTATTTTAACTTGAACTGTATTGGCAGTGAATAATAGATGCCATAACAACTTTATATATAGCACTGTAAAATGTGCCATCAGAAATACATGAGCTGAACTGTAATGTGCATTGTCAGTGCTCAGTGCTGGCACAAGCTCTGCCATAGCAAGTGGATATAATTTAGCCCCCTGTGCCTTTCATTGGCACCTGTGGTCAGGGGGGAAGAATTAAAACTTTGAGAAGGAATGGATAACCACTGAATGAGGAACTTTGCCTGGTGACTGGAAAGACCTACAGAAAAAAAAAAAGATGCTAAACGCAGTATTGATTCAGATGACCTCTGGTGATCCTTTCAATACAGACACAGCTTGTCCGGAGGTGATGAGAGAGGAGGAGGAGAAGAAGCCCTCCCAGGCACTACCACCACTTCCATCAGGTCATCCCACCTCTTCCACAACCTTCTTTCCTTTCCTGTAGGAGCCTCACATCCCACTCCTGTGCTTCCTGGGCTGCTAATGCAGCAGGGAGCATGGTATTACCATCTACAGTGGGGAATATCAAAAATATCATAGGATCATAGAATCATTAAAGTTGGAAAAGACCTTCAAGATCATCCGGTCCAACCATCACCCTACTACCAATATCATCCAAGGGCATATTTGAAGAGCTCCTGCTGTTGGGAAGGGTTGTGCCTGTAATAGCAAAGGCCAGTTTGTCTATCCTGAGCTCCTTACACCCATTTTTGTCTCCATCCCCACAGGAGGAGCAGCAGCAATAACAGTTCAGCCCATGGGGGTAGGCAGCTGCCCATTTTGTTGGCTACTAAACCTGACATTGCCAGGACTGATCACATCATCTCTCAGCCCTGAAAGGTAGCAGATGTCAGACACTTTATAGAACTAATTGTAGTTATCAAATTACTTAACAATTAGGAGGTCAGTCATTCAGACCAAATGAATATAAGGTGAATCTGGCTGAAACACAGTCTGGTGATAAATCAGCACTAACTGGGTGGACATTGCAGATGGGAGATCATCAGCTGCAGATGCCCATGGAGAGTTCCCCAACAGAAGGGTGCTAGAAAAGCATTTGGAAGTAGTTCAGTGTCAATTCTGCCATCAGCCTATGTGACCTGGGTGCTCATCATACTGATCTTAAGTCACTTATTAAAACAAGGATAAGAGTGTCATCCTACATCTCAGAGAGAATTGGGAGAATAAGTTGTTTAAAGTGTTCTTTCCTCACTTTCCTCATTTAGGTCAGAAGAAGCAAAACATCACAGAAAGGATCCCCCTGGTCCAAGGGGTATTTCCACAGGTTTTCTTTTTTTTTTATTTATTTTTTATTTATTTATTTTTTTTTTTAATATATGATGTAGAACCCAGGCATTAACTTGGCTAATATGAGAAGGTGGACAGTTTTCTCCAGTAATATCTGGTCATCAGAGCATGAGAGATGATGCTTTGCTTGCTTGTGGGAAGTGAGTATACATTGAGAACACCTCCATCTAGTTTCTGATCATCAGTTGAGGATATCCTGGAGAAAACAAAAGAAAACAACAGAACTTCATTTTAGCTGATACCTCTCTTGGCAAAAGAGAAGATGAGCTGAATAGGCTGTGGCAACAGGTGTGAGATGCTCTTATTTTTAGGAAAGCTTGTTCCCCCTGGATTGGTGTTGAGAAATGTTGATGTTCATTTCCTATCTGTTTTGAAGAGAAGTGGTAGATGCCAACTTACACTCCTGTCAGTCAAGCATTTGGAACCAGACAGAAGATGAAATACAATAAAAATAAAATAAGAAAAAGCCCCACAGAGTCTGTCAGAGTATGTTTGTTTGTTCGAACATGTTCCTTGTTCACTCATTACTACGTATAATTTCTTGCTGAGGGGTATTTTCAGTAAAATCTCTCACTGATGCTAACCGTTTAGAAGGTTTAGTGCAAGCTATTTCATCAGCTTCGATAGTCCAGGGGTTTGACTTATGAGGGCTCTGCTTGCCTCTTCACACAGACTTTTCAACTCAAAGTAATGTATAAATAACGTGATATCATGACAAGCACCGTACGTGAAAGATCTGCTGCCGTGTAAGTGTCAAACAGCGTTCAAATGCACTCTGCTCACAGCAGCGTTGGGGAGCCTCATTATCATGCCCATCAGAGGTTGACATGGCCATCCCTGGGACCCGGTATTGAGTTGTTCCCTGGAGAATCCGCTCAGGTATTTTGGCCAGTCTAATTTAAAATGACCCGGGCTGTAGGGCTGCCACTATTTATTTTGGGAGACTATTTCACGGTCCAGCAGACTTCAGTGTTGATGAAATGCTTCCCTCTGTTCTCGCTAAAGATTCCTTACTCGTTCTCAGCTCTTAACACCTAGTAAAACTCTATTGGACCCTGCAAATAATTCTTCTTCCCCTTTGGTGTTTAAACTCCTCAAGTGCTAACAGTTATCCTCCTCTTCACAAGTCACTCTCCCTTGCTTTTCAGCCACCTTGGTGCTCTTTTCTCAATTCTTCCCCATTTGTTAATTCCCTTCTGCTACAGCAGCAGACTGTGCATAGGATTTTGGTGTCGTACCAAAGCTGAACGTAAGAAATGTGTTAAACTCCCATGGATCCAATTCAAAGGTTACAAGCGCTGATGGAAAGATTTCTAGGTAATTCCTACACTAGTAAATTAAGGAGTATCAAGGAACACTACCAGGCACCGGAACTGACTCATTACACTCCTAAGTTGTTAGGGCATATCCTAGCACGTTTTTTTCCCAGTGCTTACCCAAATATTAACACATTTTGAGAGTTAGTATTCTCCAAAAACAATTTGGCTGCAGCCACCCCATTCAGGGGGTAAGAGGACTCAGTAACGTGGATGCAGAGAAGTGCATGCCTGCAGTTGCAGAGCCTGAGAACGGGCATCTTCTCTGTCCTTGTACAGCCGCAGCCCTATTGATTTGATGATTTGATCACAACAATTTTCTTTAGTCTTCTCTGACATTTAGGAAAGAGAAGGAATAAGGAGAATTAAGGGTAAATTCTGTGGGAAACTGTGCAAGCCTGAGGGCAAAATAAGAGATATGTGGAAATAACAGCTGGGCTCTTTTGAAAATGTGAAGCCTTAGCAAATATTGAGAACAAAAAACAGCCTATCCCAGCAGACTCATGCAGAGACCGGCTTCTTAGCATACTGATTTACCTGTTCTGCCCCTGTTTCTACTCTTGTGGCCTGCATATTTATGCATTGCTCAAAAACTAAATTACTTGCCTTCACGTCAAAATGCCTCCTAGTCAATCTCCACGTCCTTAGCATGTCGACTCCTGCCTCCAAACTGCCAGAATCATGCCAGTTAGAAATGAAAGGTTGCATTAATTGGAGTTTCAGAGCTTCTGCCCTGAATGGGCCAGTGCTGTTTTGGTGTTTTCTCTGTCAGTTTGACTCACTCGGTTGCACTCCAGATGATGCTCTCTCAAGCATCTACACTGAACGTGTGCTAGTTCACTTCCAGGCTTCCTTGTGGAGCACGTTAACTGAGGGTGCGTCTGTTCAAAAGTTTTGTGTTGAATGAGAAAAGCACTTCTGGTGAGAATCGCACACGTGTCCTCACATCCTGTGTTTTAGCTCATGCCACAGAGCTCTCAGAGCTCATAAACTTAATGCTTCTTGGATGAAACTGCTTTAAGAGATGTATTTCAAGGCTTCACCTCAGGGACTCTGACCGACAGTAGGCATTCAACCCGCAGGAGGGAAAATCTGCTTCTTGGTCTTCTCCAGCAAGCCAGTAAAATCACATATTACCTTAAGTTCAGCTTTTTCCATCCAGGACAGTTCTCAGTGCTGCCTAAAATTGTCATATACTTTTTTTATCATGTCCTAGAGCCCAGAACATCATCATGCTAGAGGAGCTTCACCATCACGCTAGAAGAAAATTATTCCAACAAGCTCTGACACGGGTTTCTCATGATACCTGCCACCTTGCACAGAGAAAACACACATAAAATAAGATTTTGTTTCAGGGATGAAGAGGCATCACATGGGACCCAGAGGGGTTCCAAGTGAAGTGCTGTGCAATGTCCATATAGCTCGTCAATTCTGCTAGCCTTGCACGGTGTGGTGTTCAACCAGTCCAGATCAAATACCTGGGCAGTCTGGATCATTTCCCTGGAATATAGACAATTCCATAATAACCTGGAAGATGGTGTGGGTGGTAGCTGCATGTTTAAAAGACAAACGTCTGAAAGTCTCATGCAGCTGTGGAGAGTTTTTTCTGTATCTCCTTCTATTTCTACTGTTTACTGAATACAACTGTTGTAAGTTTGTTGTTATACATCCATCTGGCCTATAAACCCAATACATCCAGAGACATAGACAGGAGACACAAAATGAAGTACTGCCAGTTATACAAACTGAAAATTCTTCCGTCATATCCTTTCTGCTCAGACAACATTTTTGCTAAGGCTACTTGCAAATTTCCAAACTTTTTCTTGGTGACTGGCTACAACTGTACTTTTTCCTCTCCTCACGGAAATGGTTAATGCTTGTGTATTTTTGCAATCAGCATTTCATCAGGGATATGTGGATGATCTAGGATTTCACAAGACAGAGAGACAGTAATACATAAAAGCTATTTTTAGCCCTGGGTGTTTCTTGTGTCTCAGGTGTAACCTTATGATGGTACTGTGTATAGTGAAGTGCTTTTAACTAAATTGGTGAGGTATCCACTGTGTACTAGAGATAATTTTCCTTTTTTTAGATTCCCATTGCCTTATCCAGGGACTGTTAGCGTCAAAGAATTTCACCCTAAATCCTTCTCTTTGTGAACTCCTCCTTTCAGTGAGTTTGCACGGAGCTAGCAATGAAAGCCCTGATTCAGCAAATCATATGTAAGTAAGTCTTAAGAGCTTTGCTGAACAGTGATGGACTTCAACAGCTACTAAAAATGAAGTATTTCCTCTGCAGAAGGAGAAAATACTGCTAACATACACGTTATTTTGCTAATAATCTGAATTTTGGATGGACACATCTGCATATGTATCCACAGAAACTGAGCTGAGCTAAAGGCTGTCTGTACATTGGTAAGGTAGAGAGCTGGAGAGAGATCTCTAGTGCTTCTAGTGAAATAGAGTTTATCTTCTGCAAATTCTCTCACGAAAGTGTTAATATTTCCTTTGTTAAAAACGTGTTGCTTTCCACCTCCATTTGCTGCATTTTTGCCTATTTTTTGTTGCCAAATGATGACTGTCTCAATAAAGGTAATATCTTGCTGCTATTTCTGTTAGCGCAGACAGTACAAACATCATCTGCCTCATCGATACGACTATTTTTGTAGATGCGATTTGCTGCCCCAAAGGGGAATTACCACTCTCACCTACTATTTGGGTTAGAGCAGTTCACTCTCCGGTGCTAATTAGTAACAATGCAGACCAATAGTCCATCAATAAGGCAAGATCCCCTAGCAGGACTCTCAAGAGCTGTTACCAAGGATTTGACTTCTTGCCCTCCTGCTTTGAGTGCCATGCTTTCTTTTTTATTCATTTTAGGTTAGAAAATAAGGATTTTTTTGTTTGTTTGTTTGTTTGTTTGTTTTTTCTTCTTCCAGCAGCACATTGCTTCAGATCATGGTACAGTAAGAACACTTTTTTTCCTTGTTTCATGATGGTAGCTGCTGCACTTTACTAATATCCATGAGTCTTTAACTCAGAAAGGGGAAAAGAAGCATTACAGAAGTGAAGGGTGATACAGACTTGCTAACCTGTTGTTACCCTCTCCATTTGGATTGGTGAAAATTCCGATTTTTTTTTTTAACCTATGTCCTGAATAGAAAAAGCTCACGTGGCAAAAGCCCTGAAGCATCCCATCCCTGCCCATGCATCTTAGGAGAGAAGGGTGAACCAAGGGTAAAGATGAGACCCTACAGAGGTTACAAGGGAAAGGGATCACTGAGACGGTGACTGAAATACACATTTCACAGTGAGACCAGTTCGTGTTCCCTCCAGTTTGCCAAAAAGTGCGTGCCTGGTACTGCCTTGACAGTAATAGACTCATGTTCTCACTGAAATTATAGTAAACATCCCAGGCAATGTTAACAGTATTATCAGCGAATGTCAGCTTTTAGAGGCTGATACCAGAGACTATTATTTTACGTCCTCTGCACTCTGCAGGCTCATCTTCTTCAGGTATTCTCTAATATTTTTAGTTGTTCTTTTATGAAAAAGGTTTTATAGAACTGTGGTTTTGTGTTGGTTTTAGAAGGAGGAAGAAAGATATATCTGCTGGGTTTGTCAGAAGATAACCTATGTGGGTAAAAAAATGGTCTTTTCAGCTAGAGGCTTACTAACTTTGTTGGTTTTGGCACCCCACTGTGCCACGTGCTTTCTGCACACCTGTATTTCCCCACTACTCCGTTCACCATCAGTCTACCTGGTATGACCCCTCTGGTTGTCATTTCCTTCCCTGCATTGAAGTCTTCAGTTCCTCTATGTACTGAGGCTACCAGACAGCACACTTGAGGCAGAAACTGCTAAGGCTTGCCTAGATATTATGGAGTAATGCAATTTTTATGTAAATATATGTATTTTTTTAAATGCATATTTTTAGATAAACTCCTGCGCAACCTGGTGTGATGTTGTAGTCTCCTGTGAGCAGGACGTTGGGCTAGGGCCCTCCTGTGGCCCCTTCAAGCCTGAATTATCCTGTGACCCTGTGATCCCATTATCCTTCCATCTCCTCAGACTGTACCACTGAGAGCTACCAAAAGTTCATGCCTTAATCTTCCTTCAGTCTAAATACAAGACACTTCAATTTCCTCACCCGTGTGAGGAAATACAAGTCATTCTCATTCTCCGTCCTCTGACATCTCTTGCCACTGCAGGCAGGGGTTCATGCTCTTCAGCACCCTTCACCACATCTGTCATTTAGCTGGGAGAACAGTTAGGATATTGGGATGGCATCAGGGGGGTGGGTGGGAGTCTGCAAAGGCTGGTGTGGGGACAGTGTCTGTGCCTGCATCTGCAGCTCCCTGGAAGAGAAGTCTGTGGGGTGGCCCTGTGCCCAGGGGGTCCCTGTCCTATCAATGTTGCTCTGTGGACATCCCCTGGATGATGTGTCTGCATGCTCTGATGGGTCCTGAGTACATTAATCAGCATTCAACAGAGTGCTGACATGGTGCTGTGACTATCGAACTTGCTGGATTAGTCCAAATAATTGCATCTTTTTTTGAGCACTTCTTTCTGAGCCATATTCGTTGTTGAGGAATAGATCCCAACAGAGTTTGTTGGAATCAGTCCTTTCCTACCATGCTTATTAATGCTTTACTCCAGCAGAGAAAAGCAAAGAATGAACAGCAGAAAAGGCATCGGAGAGGCCTGAGTATGTCAACCCACAAAACACACGCACACACAAAACAAACAAACAAACAAACAAAAACAACACATTTCTAGTGCTTGGTAGGGCGTTGCTAGTTTACAAAACTTGTAAAAGCGCATGGTTTAGCCTTAGATAAAGTCACCATCCCTGGGTGTGTTCAATGAAAGGTTGGACATGGTGCTTAGGGGCATGGTTTAGTGGGTGACATTGGTGGTAGGGGATGGTTGGACCAGGTGATCTTGGAGGTCTTTTCCAACCTGAATGATTCTATGATTCTACCTCAAACACCAAAACACAATAGCTTTTAAATATTCCTCCCCTTCCTGGAATTCTAGCATCATACAAGCAGCTGGGTTGGTCTGTATTTCCAGTTTGTGTCGGAAGCCAGCTGGTCATTGCAAGCACGGGTGTCTGTAAGCACTTACAACCAGGGTCATGTTTTCATTACAGTTCAGCAAGTGGCGTGCAGATATGGTGGGGCCAAGCATGCAGTGAAAGTTTGGTTGCTTTATTTAGGAAGGAAATGGAGAGTAACTCTTAAAAAATCCACTTGCTTATGGAGGAATCAAAAAGCATTTTTGGATAGTGTGGTCTCTTGCTGATACAAAGCAAAAAGATGAATAAACGTCTGATTTGAGGGTGAGGGATTGCTGTTGAAGAATGGGAAGCAGAAGGGCTTTGGGTCAAAGATCAGTCCATACAAAGCCTGTTTTTACACCCTGAGCCTGAACATCTTCTACTGAGCTGTCAGGGACTAAAAAGACCTTTCTATAAGCACTCTCATGAATGTCTAAGACTTCCCGCTAGTACCTGTGGCAGGCAGTGCTGTGACAGCTGTAAGCATTTGCTTACCTTTAACTCTGCCTTTTTTTTGCTGGTGATTTTTTTAGCAGAAGTCCCTGAGTCCTATCTTCCCTTGTCAGTTCCTGCTCACGCAGCACATGAGGGATCAAAGCTGCTGCAGATGTATGACCGTGCTCCTATCCCCATTTCACAGCTGGGGAAACTGAGACATTGCGGATTGTTTCGCTGCCAGTGGAACTCCATAGAAATGTAAATGCCTTGCCTAAGACCAAGGAAAGAGTGGGTGTCCGTGCCAGGATTAAAGCGCTGCCCGTTCTCTACTTCCGCTCCCAATTCCCTTTGAGCGTGCTGGGATGTGAGATCCAAATACAAGATCTGGCGGAGCTGGCTTTTAATTTTTCTCCCCTTATTTGAATTGCAAGGCAGATGGAACGTGCTCTTGTTCACAAAATACACTGTCATCTATCCAGCTTGGATGAAGCTCAAGGAAAACGCTAATCATCATTTGTAACTGAAGGCAGATCTCCCCTACAGGGGGAGCTTGCTGTGTTCTGAAGTTTCGCCCATGATATCATGACTTTATCGGGAGAAGCTAAATAGCAAACCCATCTCTCCGAGGGCGTGTAGCAGATTGTACTGTCAAAGAGAGAGATAACTTCTTGCCCTCTGAAAAATCCTGAGATATGACGATGGAGAAGGGCAAGGAGGAAAAGAGTTGCTAAGATACTTGCACGCATAAAACACACCTGGGGGAAACATTACCAGAGGGGAGGCTATGTTGGACAAAGTGCTGTTAAGCTCTTAAAAGATGAGCAGTCTCCCGAGTGCTGTGGGACTGACAGATGTCTGTGGTGGAGAGCAGGTAGGGTGCTCCAAGCTGAGCTCTGGAGACTGCAAACAGCATATGCTGAGTTTACAAACGATGGTTCGCTGCTGGCTGCACTCACAGGAGGGGTCTGTGTTCAAAGCCCTTGTGTGAACAGCAGCATTTTGCACATGCCAAGCTTCTCAGCAGCCACCTTTCTCCCCACGCCACGATGGAAGCCCAAATAGCTGGCAATGATCAGGAGGAATAACTTTAAGTCACATACAGTGCTGAGTCCTTGTACTCTATTTAAGGAGAAGGATGTTTTAATGTAAGAAAATATGCTTTCATGTAAGAAAAACTCATCTTCATGTGCGAGACAAGTTCTTGGGGAAAGCAGCTACTGTCTCCTTCCCTGGCTGGTTCTAGGGATTGGCCATAAATTCAGAGGTTTGGGGGAATCATGAATCTTTTCAGCTTCTGCATCCTCCATTCTGACCAGGTTTCAGGTCGACATACCTTTGGAAAGCTTCGATTTGTCAGGCATGAAATTCATTTGCTTTCTTGATCTTAGCTAAGAGTCACATGCTTAAACTGGCTGTACCCGATCGCTGCAGCAGAAGGGGGTTGCACAAAGTAACTCATGCTCTCCCCACCACCCAAAACACACACAGCAGTGTGTGTCTGTCCCTGTGGTTTTCCAAGGTTTTGGGGCTTTCCTACCAAAATTTGGAGGAGAGCAGAGGTGCCTCTTTATTTTTTTTTATTTTTATTTTTTCCTTGGTATAGGGTGGGGGGAGTGATGTTGAAGGGAGGGTGAGGGACCAGTAAGGAAGTAAAGCGAAGGATGCCTTCAGATCTGCAGTGATTCAGTAGAATGTTGCATTTAGTTGAATTTTGACAATCCATATAAACATACTGTCATGCAAATTTCAGCTCATTGGCCTGTTTTGATTAGCAGGTGCTGCCAGCAGTGGTAGCCCAGAAGTTACTCCATTAGCATTGGTCCCTATGTTAGGCTTTATCCTTTTAAATAGCCCTAAAGTGAACTCTCTGGAGCATCTCGGTTTTCACAGGAGGAATTTCTCTCCTTCCTCCTTGTTCCTTGCTAACTGCAGATGAACGATTAAAATAGGAGGAAAAAATGAAGACCGACCACCATGACTTCTCTGCCTCTTAAATTTCAGCTCCTGCTCATGAATTATGAGCCTCAATGCTTTCACGATGGGAATTTGGGGATTAGGTCCCTCCATGCTGGATGTACCTGGAGGAAATAAATGAAGTCCTGCACCTGTGTGTGTTGGTGGTGATTGCTTAAGAGGGAGCAACCTCCTACCATAGTCAGACAGATAAGCCATGTTCCTTCAGTTATTTCCCCTCTTGTTCTTTCTAATTTGTATCACTGTGAAGGGTTAAGGAGGGTGACTTCAGGTATTGCCATTAGAAAGTCAAATTGCAAAAATAAAGCATTAAAAATAAACGCCACGGCAGAGTTGCTGAGCCAGTGAATAAAGAGCTTTAAATGCAAACAGGGAACTAGCTGTGCATTTCTCTCCCAGTCACCTGTCTCCCCATCTAAGGATTAAGGACTCTGCGTCTTTTAGTCCTGAATCTTCCCGTTTAACTCCAGGCACTGCTGAATGTCACACCTTTTTACAGCTCACCTGTTAAGATTTACGGGAACTCCCTTTTTTGTGGACCACAGCAGAAGGTTTATTGCTTTTCCTGAGATGTCTCCTTGTAGGAAAGAGACCCAAGGAGGATCTATCATAAATCAGTGAATTTTAAATATAGGCAATCTTCCCCCAAACACACCTTGGGAATTTGGTGAGTGAGCTCATTTGCTTGTAGGATAGATCCCCCACTACTGGAAATTGATACAGATAACTGACTTCAATGATGATTTCTACTAGCTGCAAATGAACTGGTACCTCATTTTGAGTTACTTTCAAACACCTCCAAGAAAACAAACACGTGAACAGCATTTCTTTAGTGCACAGCTTTCCTCTCCCCTGGGTATTTTGCAGAAGAACAAAGCATTTTACAACCACACTCAAACAGATACTGCCACCTTGGAGCTTCTTGCAACGTTTTCTCTCCTTGTCCACCCCTGCAAAAAAGCAGGTTATCCCCCTGTATCAGGGTGCAGCCCTCCCCTGTAGTCCCAGCCCCATGTCTGGGACACTGGTGCTTTGCTGGGGGGAAATGCAGTCGGATGGAGCATGGCTCTGGCTGCTGGGGCTGGGGAGACCTCGTGGAAGTGTGGTCCTTGTTGGGGGCAGAAAGCAGCTGAGAAACAAGAGGATTTGGGGGCTGGAAGCTGTACAACAGCTATACCCTGCTGTTGGTGGCCCTGATTGACCAGGGGCTGGACCTGATAGACCCAGAGGTCACTTCTAACCTCACCCATTCTGTGATTCTTTAACGGTACCATAGTGTGTTCACTTGGCTTCAAATACTGCTCTCTCTGAGCTTCCCTTTCTTTTCTCCATCCCTCCATTTCCCCTGAACCAGAGGTATTAATTCTGCAGTACCATGTGTAGGCGTGGTGAGGTTTGGGTTAAACACTATTACATTAACGCCTACTGCTAACCTTTTTCTCCTGATGCCTGTGGAGTTGGAGCATCTATTGTTACCTTCCATCAAAAAGAGCGCCACAATAGCTACGGGAGAGCCGTGAGCAGCCAGAGCTTTGTTTCACAGGTGGGTTTTCTCCGTGGGCGTCAGGACAGCACTGCATTGCAGCGGGTTGAGCCGAGGGGGTGGCTTTGCTTTGTACCGCAGGCTCTCTGATGCTTGGTGACCTTCAAACAAGGTGAGGCAGGACTGTGTCCTCTGAGATCTGGGGACAGGAGTGCCACTGAAGTGCCACTTGCCTCTCCCACATCGTTCCCATCTAAAACAAAGGCACTGGCACTTGCTGACCGTATTGCATTAGCACGGCAATAAATGAATCCCTCCCTCCTAAGTGCAGCCAGAGCTGGTGAGTGGTGCCAGACTGGCAACCTTGTGTTATTTATTGCCCGGTTTATTCTGCTTCCTAATAACTTGTTTGCTGTTTTGGAAGGCATCAATGCATTAAGCAGTGGTTTTCCTCGGGCTGCTCGAGTCTGTCTGCTGAACTCTTGTGCCAAATGTAGGGGCATGTGAGCTGTACAAGCCGCTTTAATTTTTCCCTCTCACACTTGCATTCATCAGTGTTGAACATCGTTCGCTGTCATATTATTGAAAGTGCTTAGGTCTTTCTGGTGTAGCAGCCCTCTCCGGTGCTGGCTAGCATGACTACAGAAGTACAGGCTGCTTCTGTCCCGAGCATTGCCCCCGGTGGTTGACTTCTACCTCTTCAGTGTACCAGGTCTGCGCTATTCATTATTCCACCTTTTTCAGACAACTGTCCATGCATTGCGCCACACACTGGGCATTGCCCTCTGGGTGCAATCTGACTTTACCATCCCGCTCACCTGTCCCACAAGGTCTGCGCTGAGCTGTCCGGATTAACTCTTGTTGCACTTGGCCATCTCTTAAGGTATTTCAAGAGCTCTTATGGTTACCCAGGCCCTCCCCATGCTCATCTATCTAGGTCTGCTTCTCTCACTAAACAGCCAGTTACTGACCCAGCTCTATTCGCTTTTCTTGGCAGGTTTTTCATCTTCCTTTCTTAAGGCTTGCATTTTGACAGAGGGCTTAGGGTCATCAGTGGCTTGACCAGTAAGCCATGTAGTGCCTTGGGCTCTTGGATAGTTATCCCTACTCGACCTATGTACCCTCCAGAGCAGGGTGTTCAAGTGGTCCTGGGTTTGTTGATAGCCCTGTTTCAGATTCCTGCCCCACAGGGTCTGAAGTTACAGTCGTAAATATTCTACTTATCAATACAGCTTCCATGTTAACATGCATGCAGGACCATCATGATGTCAGATTGGGATTTTTTTGGTCTGCTTTTTAGATTTTTCTATTTGTTTTGCTTCGTTTTGTTTTTCCCACCACTGATTCCCCTTCCTGGGACACTAATAAATATATTTAACAACATGGCATCCAACAAAATGCCTAGAGGCAGCGGACTGTTAACCTTTTGTTACGATGGAAACTGACCTACTTTTAGGTTGTTTTCTTTTTCGTGCGTGCATTTTTTTTTCTTCTTCTTTCTTCTGAAGTACTTGCCATTGCTTTTTACCTCACTCCATGGTAGTTATCGTCTATAGTCACCTCAGGAGTGACAATATCACAGGCCTTTACAATCTGAAAAAGAATTAAATCAACTGTTTTACAGTTTCTTTTTCATTTCCACAGAGCTATTGACTTGTTTAAAGACTTGCAAGGGATAAGTGATTTTCCTTACAAGGACCAGGCTATCACAGCCTTGCATGTGTTTTGTTGTTTTGTCCTGGTTTAGCCATTTTACCACGAAGCGTAAAGTTTTATTACTCTGTTCATCATTCAAACAGCCGAGACTTTTTGTAAGGCTCAGTTATTTGTAACCAGCAATCTGCAACAGGGGTTGTTCTTAAATAGAGATTAGATGTTACTGTTAGCAAGTCAGCTCTTGTTTACTACAGGTCATTAGGACTTTTTACTGACTGGAGCAAGGTAATTCTTCCCTGGCTGTAGGTTCCCAGGATGCAGATGTCCCCATCTGACTTAAAGGTCTCATTATAGTTAATGAGAAGACACTTTTAAGACATATTTCATCCAATATGATTTTAGACATTTGCTGAACCATGAGATCATCCGTGGTCTGGCCTGTTTGTCTTCATTTGCCTGAAGAGCTGTTTATCTCACAAGCTCTCACATGCATCCATAATCATGGATATCTATGGTTTTCTTTAGATAAATACAGGCCAGACTGTTTGGACAAAACACTATTTTTTGTGGATTTTTTTTTCTTTCCTTTTGAGTGACAGCACTACATCCCTGTTTCAGTCATCCCCATCTCTTAGATCACCTTCTCACGTTGGGCATAAGTTCAGAAGCTTGTCACTTGAAGGTTTTGTCATTTTGATTTTGCATATTAAGCTATTTGTTTTTCAGAAACCGATCTTAATCTTTTAATTTTCTGCTTACTTGTAAGAGAATGACATAGTATGTTAATAACTGATTTCCTTGATTTACCCCATTTTTAGTTAAAGAGAAGATGCATAGTATTGTCTGGAGAATCGTGGACTGATGACTGCATGAGCAAATGCACTTATAAGCTGTCAGTCTGTGATAATGAAATTAAAGAAAAACAATGTCCTGATTTTGATGCTTATGTTTAATTGAACAAATGAAAAGCTTTCCATTTAGGCATGCCAGGGTTACCTAAGTAGTATTCTGGCAAGTTGCCCTTTCACCAATGTGACAGTACATTCCAGTTATAAAACAGAGAAAAAAAATCAATTCAATTGAAAAACATAATAATTGAATCTAATGTTAATTGCAGATCAGTTCAGGAGAAGGAATTTATTTTATAATTTAAGAAAGCTAAGTGAAAAAGTGAGCAACAGAAAAAGGTTGGCTCATTTCAGGATGAAATTCATATCTCAGCCTTTGTTGGTGAATGATGTAACACGGCCTGTGATGTGACCTGACAGGCTAACAACAGTATATTGAATTGGGCTAGGATTTCTAGAGCTGACAAGACATTTTTTTTTTCCTATTCTGACTTTGTCAGAAACATTGTGGCAGTGTCTGCAAGCCAGTCCATACCGACTTGAATGACGTCCATTACATGACGCAAGGCACAGTCTCTGAGCAGCCTTGCGTACATTATAGAATCATTAAGGTTGGAAAAGCCGTCCAAGATCATCTGGTCCAACCATCCCCCTACCACCAATGTCACCCACTAAACCATGTCCCTAAGCACCAGACCCAACCTTTCCTTGAACACCCCCAGGGACAGTGACGCCACCACCTCCCTGGACAACCCGTCCCAGTGCCGGACTGCTCTTTTGGAGAAGAAATGTCTCCTCATTTCCAACCTGAACCTCCCCGGCACAACTTGAGGCCATTCCCTCTAGTCCTCTCACTAGATACCTGCGAGAAAAGGCCAACCCCCAGCTCCCCACACCTTCCGTTCGCTTGCCTAGCCTGAAGAACATTTACACCAGTGCTGCATGAATGCTCTGGTCCCACCACAAAGGATTGACTTTTCATAATCTTCTAAGTCTAATAACGGTTCCCAGTGGTGATGCTATCTTGGTACTCCAAAGTCTTTTTGGTGGGCCATTGAGCAACCCAAGAGTTGCCATAAAGGTGCAAGCAAAATGGTCTGAGACAAAGCAACAACAAAACAATATTTAATCCCAATGAAGGGTTTAATCCTGTAGTTTCTATGGTGCTGTAGCTCTTGCCTGCTTCTTGGAAGAATGCAAAATATTGCATCTATAAGTGAAAAATCTCTTTGGTAGGATCAGATTTGGGTTCCCATTCTTTTAGTGAACACAGTTATTTAGTTCTTCATACCTCAAGCTTATGGTGGTTTTATTGGGTGGAGGTGTAGGTGTTGAGGCAAGAAGTGAACTGTTGCAAGACTAATATTTGCGTATAATTCCATGGGTAAAATTTCTGTTTTCCTACAGCTCGAGCTGGATTGTAGCCTAGTCTGGTTTGATTTAGGTAATTCTGGAAGGCGGGAGGATCACAGCAAGCGAGAATGCAAAGTACCTTCCCTGGGAGATGAACAATCCAATTTTTGCACAGCAAGAGAGCAGGGAAATTTAAAACCAGTAACATTAATAGAGAATTTATCAAAAGAAAGTGAAAAGGCTAATAGCCAACTGAAATGCAGCCACACTTCCCTGAAGTTTAACTTTTCCTTGATAACACAACTTCACATTATGTGATTATAATGTCTCTGTGTTAAAAGGGAGAGGAAATCATCATCAGTTGTTGCACTCATCTAACTCCTCCTTCTGCCCACAAGCCCACAGAGCTTGGGAATAAGGGAAAGGTGGGGGGCAAAAAAAAAGAAAAGAAAAAGAACAAAATTAAAATTGGAATGAAGCCCTGGAACTGGCAGCTGTCAGCAGCCCTCAGGACAAGTGATAAAATGCTACATTAAAGTAGCTGCAGTGTGAAATGCCATTGACGGAATAACGAGGATGGGAAATCGCTTTATAAATGTGCTTACCAGGATAAACAGATGTGACTGAGGGCAACTCCATTCTGTCACTAAACACTTGAAAGGGCAAAATTTATGGCAATCTATTTTCTGTTCAGAAAAAAATAATAATAATAATAAAAAAAAAACCAAGGTAAAGATACAAAACAAAACCCAAAGAGTGTTCAGACAGAGGTGAGGGTTCAATGCACATGTCAGAGTGGGAACCAGGGCAGAAACACTCACCATTAATAAACCACTTTGAGAGTCCTATAAATCGAAATGGGACAGTGCATAATGATGCTGAGGAAGGGGGGCCAGTTCCTGACTGTGAATGCTTTGGGAAAGCAGGAGCCCCTCTATGAACCTGACCTGGGGTCTTTCAGAGCAAAATATGCAAAGGGATATTAGTTTTGAGTTTCTTTGAGCTGAAGCTGGCTGGTAGCTGCTCATGGAAGCTGCCCGATTTTAAAGGATCCTTTAGGCTCCTAGCTGAAGGACTGTACATGCCATTGGGGTTGTGCCAACTAATGAAATGCTCCTGAGTGCTGTCAGTGCCTCTGGCAATTAAGGAGGATGAGCTGCGATGGTCCAGGTATTCTTCATGTAGACCTTTTCCTCCCCATGGCACTGGGGAGACTGGCATGGGCAAAAGTCCCAGATTTGGGTGGGAGCCTGCAGGCCTGGGAAGGCATTGGGGCTAGAGGGTGAAAGCAGTGAAGCAGAGCACATCACTGGTGTTTTCAGAGGTCAGCTCAGCTGCTGAAAGGTGGAGATGACAAGCTGAGCAGGAGTCAGCAGTGTGCTGCTGTAGCAATGAAGGCAAATCAGATCCTGGGCTGCATCCATAGGGACATTGCTAGTAGAGATTAGGAATGTGATCATCCCACTGTGTTCAGCACTCCTCAGGCTGTGCCTGGAGTACTGTGTCCAGTTCTGGTCCCCACAATTCAAAAAAAACCACTGGGACGTGCCAAAGGAGGGCCATGAAGATGGTCAAAGGGCTGAAGAACCTGCCTTATGAGGAAAGACTGAAGGAGTTGGGTCTCCACCCTGGAGAAGAAAAGGCTCAGGTTGGACCTCATCACAGTATTCCAGTACTTAAAGGGTAGCTACAAAGAGGACAGAGGCTCTCTCTTCACAAGGAGCCACGTGGAGAAGAGAAGGGGCAATGGGTACAAGTTGCACTGGGAGAGGTTTCATCTTGATATTAGAAATACATTTTTTTTTACATTGACAGCAATCAATCATTGGAACAACCTCTCCAGGGACATGGTAGAATCCCCATCACTGGAGGTTTTTCAAAAAGTGATTGGATGGGGTGCAATAATCTCATCTAGGCTCCCTTTTCCCACAAAAAAAAGTTGTATCTGATGATCTTTTGAGGTCCCTTCCAACCTGGGCTGTTCTATGATTCTATGATCTCTGGTATGTGGGACAGCAAAGAGGATGTGTTCATCGATGTTCAGCATGAGCAAAGGCCTTATCCAGCCTCCTGGTGCAAAGCAGTGATGAACCAGTGAGCCTTGGGGAAGGCATGTGTTCAGTCTCATAGGACAAGGGTCTCTGTAAGAGTTGTCATCAGATAAATGTCTGCTCTCAGTATCTATAGCTGTCCAGGCAAATACAAATTTATTTATTTTGCTTTAGGAAAGCAAAGCTTCATTCTGTTTTTATTCTAAATAGCCTCATCCAGTGACCACATAAGGGAATGCTTGAGCTGTGTTTGGATGTTAGTACACCCCCACCGGTCCTGCTGGCAGGAGATGAGCAGGGGCTGGAAGGACTGGACAGAGAGCTCACTCCAAAAGTAGATGCCAAGGAGTCAACAGGCACTGAGACTGCCTGCTTTGTCACCAAAAATCAAAGCAATGACTCACTTTCCTCCCTCCGTTCGGAGCGTTCGTGGAACTTTGTAACTTTGTGGATGGAGGCCTGAAATGAGTGTATTGATATCATTTAGTATTAATGAAAATGCAAATACCTGTGTATCTATATTTCGTTATATTCAGTGACACGTAATCTGGGGTATGATGGGCAGCATGCTTAATGTTCTCTGTGCTGGAAAATTGTTCATTTTGCCACTCTGTCTTGAAGGGAAGAAGGTATATTCAGTGCAAAAGTAGCCCCTAAGTCCTTCCACTTCTCATCTCACACCCCTAGACCCATCTGTTTTCCCCAGGGCTTCATTCTATGAGCCAGAGTGAGCTGTGAGGGAATGAACCAAGCCCTCCTTGGTTCAACTTTAGACCTAACCCAACTCTTTTGCAAATTAAAACAAACCATTTAAAGCTGGTATGAATTCAGGGAGCGTGAGCTGGGCATGACCAAATACACATGCTTGTGACTTTGTAACAAACTGGAGAGATGGATTCTGAATTCTTCAGATTAGCATTTCCTTGGGGGGGCCATCGCAGGTGGAAAGGAAGGCAGGATAACTGTTGTGCTTCTGTACTGAGTAACTCCTGGTTTTATAAGCCCAGGAGTATGTGCTCTGTCACTGCAGACATGCTTGACAGTTTCTAAATGCAGCCTTTGGGACAGGGGTTGGTTGTGGTTTGTTTTTACACACAGATGATAGATGGCACACTGTTGTAAGGATTCCCTGCCTGCAGATGCTATTGTTCCATGCTAAAGAGGTGAGACGCTGCTGTCTGATTACTACCCATTGCTATTTAATGACAGAAAATGTCTTCATTGCTACTGAAAAGTTGTTTAAAGCTTATTGGGTTTTGCCTTTTATTTTTGTGGACAGGGATGTTTAGCAGAGCAGAGATTTGCTGAATTTGTCTTAACACGTAAGAGCTGGGGGAGAGGTGCATGCTTTAATCAGTTCAGTGACTCGAGTTGATAAGAAGTTTGTGGCTGCTGCCTGAAATAGTGCGTCTCTGTCTGAGTTCCAGGGTTTGTATTGATTGCATTGAATATTTGACAAGCAGAGTTAAGAGGAATCTTTAAATGTCATCAAATCCATCTCTTCGCTCTAAGACGGGATCAACTACCCAAATCACCCAAATCATTAACTTCTTGTATGAATATCCTCTGTTGCAGTTCAAACCCATGACTTTCCATCCTATCCATAATGGATACAGAGAGCATGTTCTTCCTTTTCTATCTGCAGCAGTTTTACTTACGTGGAAAGCCTTATTATGTTTGGCACCACCGCCCCCACAGCCACCACTGTATTGGAAAGCATGCTACTTTCTGATTTTCCTGTTGGGCTGTGTTTCTGATGCCTTTGACCACTCTCCCATGGCTTTTCTATGCACTTTCTCCAGGTGGTCCACAAGTGGTAGCTTTGTTTGCTCCCCGTAGCCGTCATGGGCTTTTTTTTCTTTTTTTTCTTTTTTTAATGATCTCTTCCTAGAAAGTTTTTTTCCTATTCTGTATCTCTAACTGTATAACTATATATTTTCATTATTTGACTTCACCTTTATTTCTTACAGTATTTTCCTAATTTAACAAGATCAGTTTGAATTCTAATTTATCTTCTGACAGGCTTAAAATATTTCTGAGCTTCACTGCACCTTTGTATTTAGTAACCCTCCTTTCTATTCCATCACCCAAATCATTACTGAAAAATATTGGTTAGTCATGAATCCCAGACAAACCCATGAAGAACTCATCTCAGTGCATCCTTCTGATCTAGTACCTAAGCACAGAGAATTAGTTTTTAAATATGTTTTCCAAGCCAGTTTTACAGTTCTTTTATCTAAACCATGTTTTCTCTGCTAGCGTAATTGTCATCTTCTTCTTCTCCTTTTCCCCAAGGTGTGTTGTCCTGTCCTAGAAAGGTATTAGGTTGCTTTTGACAAGTACACACTTGTTTCTTCTCATTCTCCTGCTGAGTTTTGTGCAACTGCAAATCATACATTTCACTATTTGTTCCAGCACCTCTACCAACATCAGCACAGGGCTGACATTAAGCTGACTTGTCTGTAATTCCCAGACTTTTGGATTTTGTTTTGTTCAGACTGTATACTCTCTTTTTGAGTCTTCTGGAAATTCACCTGATTCCCCATGACTTTTCAGACTTAACAGCTCTAAGGTTGCTTCAGCGATTTCTCTGAAATCTTCAGGTCAGTATTTATGAGTCCCCGGCAGTTTGAAAATATCTAAACCTTAATCTAAACTCCTCAAGCCCACTTTAGGCTCTCCACCGACTCTGAAAGGAGCCCAGGGAAATTTGCTGGGCTGTAAATGTAGGTGTAGCAGACATCAACATGTAATCCACCAACCCTGCTCTATAAATAGTAGCTCTGTCCTTTAGAGATTTAAATGACCTAGACTATTTTCTATGTAAGCATCTCCCCCAACTGACAGTAACAGATAAGCAAAACTGACAAAGCAGAATGAACGCTTAACTGTTTGAATGAGAGCTGCTTTGGTCAGAGAGAGAGCTGTTTGTTGTTCATAACTGTCATTTTCATTATTGAATAGTAGTGTCATTCACAGTGCTGCTCTGAGATGAACAAAAGATTTGGGGGTGTCAGACACCTACTGATATTGTACTGGTGATCTACACACATAAAAGCTATTATGTATATATATCTATTTATCCATTATGTGCCCATATCTTTTAGTATCCAGTTTTCCTTTTTAGAAAGAAACATGTATTTATGGATGCAAAATGTGTTCCAGTTGTTCTCCCACCCCAGAATTTGGGGTCCTTCTCCAGAAAATTTTGCTCTTCCCTACTTAGCTGTTTGGGAAAAAAAAAAATGCCACTTGATAGTGACTCTTGAATTGTACTCCAAAGGAAGCAAGACCTGGGCTCAAAATGATAGTCTGCTAGCCTTCCGCAGTTGTGGGTTGTCTTGTTTCTCCCCAGCTCTCACTGGGAAATTCCTCTAAAGCCTTCAACCTGCAATGGTACTGAACTAAAGCAATGGACAGGCCCAGCTGTCTTTGGACGAGAAAGGCCAAAGCATCAGAAAGATGCTCCTATTTGCTTAACTAATGTAGAGAAACTTATGGGGAAAAACTGTTCTGGAGACTGAGATTAATATGGCTATGATGAGCTGAATGAAGGAATTCATTGCCTGAGAAGTCCTAGGCACTTCTGAGAAAAACAAAGAGAAAATGAAGAAAAACATGTGTGGATGGTGCTCCAGATGCGGTCTCACTAGTGCCAGGTGAGATCCCCAGGTCCTTCCCTGCAAAGCTGCTTTCCATCTGGTCAGTCCCCAGCCTGTACTGGCACATGGGGTTATGCTTCCTTAGTGCAGGACTTGCTATTTGCCTATGTTGAATTTCAGGAGATTCCTGTTTGTCCATTTCTCCAGACTGTCCAGGTCCCTCTGAAAAGGTCATTTGAGGAAGATCCATAATCATGTTCAGGAAATGGTTGAGCTATAGAAATTAATGACAGTTCGGGCATTGCAGGGTGTTATCAGTACTAAAGCATACCCTAATCAGAAACTGAGGGAACAATTATATGTCATTTTAGATTGTCACAAGATCATAATCCAGCTCATGATATCATAGAATGATAAAGTATCCTGAATTGGAAGGGACCCATAAGGATCATTGAATCTATTTCCTGACTCCATGCAGGAAAACCTAAGAGTTAAACCATATATCTATGAGCGTTGCCCAAAGGCTTCTTGAACACTGATCATGTGTGCAAATACAGGTATGTTCACTGCAGGGTTGGTGGGCCAAGGTATGTTTTCTGAACAACATTTTTCTCTCTGGGAAGAAGGACTCAGAGGATTCTCTCTCACTTTGCAGTGCTACCTACAGTGTCGCAGGCTCATCTCACTTCTGTTTAAATTTGCTGCTTTCTGAAGGTGCCTGTCTCCCTCTTGTGCCTATTGAGGAAGCCAAGGGAAACTTTTCTTCTGGGTGACTCTGGGATTGTAGGACATAGGGGTTTGTACCTTTCTAATCTCCTTATACAGACAAACACCAAGTCCTTGCCCCAAGAATCTCAGAGCATATTGCAAAAGTCAATCTAGAAACACTGTTCTAAACCATTCAGACTGTGCCACCCACCAGAGAATTGCTGCTGCTTCTGAGATATGGGCACTGCTCATCTGCACAGTGTAAGATACTGATGTAGTTTTAACCAGAACACGGACATTTTCAACTGGAAAGTAAATAAGGATACTTGGAAAGTAAAGTAAATGGTCATACATTTTTCAGCATCTACCTTAGACATTGGCAACTTTTATCTGATAGGAAGGTGTGTAAGAAATGAGAGCTGCTTGGGCTGGTTTTTCTATTAGTAATTTGGAGGTGATCCAGAGGGAAAGAAATGAGGAAGTATTACATCTAATTTATGAAGAAAGATTACAGGAATTTACCAACTGCAGGCTCAGAAAGTGCAGCAGTGATTAGTTGAGCCATGATGACCACATAGAAATACTTGATGTGGAATAGCATCGAAAAAGGGTAGAATAATTTAAAACATTAAGCTTGAAAGTGGTAACAAATTACCAGGTAGTAACTAAAGACAGATAGGTATAAATTAAACATTAAAGTAATCCTTGGTCAATGAGAGTAATCATTTTGGATATAATGGATACTTTTAACAAGAAGCTGTCTCGTGCAAAATGGAAACCAAAACCACGTGAGGGTTGCTCTGGAGGGTCAGCTCCATCAAGTCTGGTTTTTACAGGAGGTGAGAACTGACAGGCCTTCCTTTTATAAGCCTTTAGCTGTGGTAGTAATTAATTGTCCCTCAGATGCCTTTACTCAGCATTTGTTCCTTTAAGGAACATTATTGGCTGAAAATACACAAGATGAGTGTCAACAATATAGTCAGCAACCCACAGAGCTGAAATTCAAGTAGTCTGCAAAGAAAATACCATTTGTTTTGGAAACATGTAGGACAATACAGAGCAGATCCATTTTCCCTTTGCTTGTATAGAGGATGTATCTTCTCTTTGCCCAGTTCTTACTGTTGAGGAGTGTGTCAACCTTGCGCAGACCTAGGATATGGAACGACTCAGGGAGCTGGTGCTACCTGCTGCTCTTGGAGATCTGGACTGCCATAGGAATCTGAAAGGGATCTGGGGGTTCTGGTCAACAGCAAGATGAATATGAGCCAGCAGTGTGTGTCCTGGCAGCCAGGAGGGCCAACCATACCCTGGGGTGCATTAAGCATATCATTGCTAGTCAGCCAAGGGAAGGGATTGTCCTGCTCTGCTCTGTGCTGGTGCGGCCTCACCTTGACCTCTGTGTGCAGATTGGGGCACCACAGTGTAACAAGGACATAAAAACTATTAAAGAGTGTCCAAAGAAGGGCTACAAAATGGTGAAGGTTCTAGAGGCAAGGCTAATAAAGAGCAGCTGAGGTCCCTTGGTTTGTTCAGGCCAGAGCAGAGCAGGCCACGCGGAGGCCTCATGGTGGCCTGCAGCTCCCTCACGAGGGGAGCGGAGGGGCAGGCGCTGAGCTCTGCTCTCTGGGGACAGCGACAGGACCCGAGGGACCGGCATGGAGCTGGGACAGGGGAGGGTCAGGCTGGGCATTAGGGAAAGGTTCTGCACCCAGAGAACTAGGACAGGCTCCCCAGGGCAGTGGTCATGGCACCGAGCCTGATGGAGTTCGAGAAGCTTTGGAACAACACTGTCAGACACAGGGTCTGATTTTGTGTGGTCCTGTATGGAGCCAGGAGTCGAACTCAATGGTCCTTGTGGGTTCCTTCCACCTCAGGATATTCTGTGATTCTATGACTCAGGGAGCTGGTGCTACCCACTGCCCTTGTAGATCTGGACTGCCATACCACATCGTTTGGTTGTACCCCTTCTGTCTCCTGGAGACAGAGGACAAGCACTTCCAGCCTTCAGTGACATCTTTAAAAGATTATGTCCTCCCAGCATCAAAACCATGGACACCACCCGTAATAAGAAATGAATTATCTCCAGATTCTGTATAGAGTTCAGTAGTTCCAGCTATTTCCAAACCGAGTATTGGCAGTATAGCAAAGAATCATGAAGAGATGCTTGTGTTGGCAGTCTTCCCCTCTCCCCCTCTCCCTTGTTCCTTTGTCTTTTCCCCTTCAGTTAAAGTTAGATTTTTTTTTTTCAAGAATAAATACCGCACCTAAATGAATGAGGGCTGCTGAATGCAGAAGTTGATAGCTGCAGATCAGACTCTGCAATCAGTATTTTATTTAAGGAAAATAATTGAGTGGCAATTGATAATACATGACAGCTTAAGATTGCTCTAATTGCTTGGTTTCCCAGAACACTCCTAAAAGGAAAATGAATTTCTCCATTGTATGTTTCTGGTTAAATGACCCTCATGAAAATAAATCCAGAGTGAAGAATTAATAGTGCTGCAAACAAAGTGTAGAAAGAGTTGAAGTTTCTGTCATAATCTTTGCACTGTTTCTATTTTTAAAGATAACATACCGCCTGCAATAAACTACCTTTCCTGGGGCTGGTATCAGTCAGTGTGATAGATTACAGCAACTTCCCTCACTACTCGTATTAGTTTATATACTGCAGCCCAGGGCAGAAAGTAGGAGATGCTAAAGGAAAAGTCAGTGTGTAAGATACTGAGTTTGGAGTTTGGTTATGGATTTCCATATCTCTGTTAACGTAGTACTTGGGAGACCTTCTTCTGAACAGCTGCAAAAATAGTGTAGCTGTAAGTATTAAACCTACTTTTTAAAAAAAAAAAAAAAAAATGCTGTGTGTCCCCAACAAGCATTCCTATTGTAAAAAATAAATCATAGATTGCTGTATGAAACTATATATCTCCCTTCTTGCAGTTTGTTGTTGAAGAGACCCAATGGCTTACTGGAGTGGTTTGGAAGCTTATATAAAATAACTGTATAATACAGACTAATAGTTCCTGGTGGGCAGGTATCCACATCATGAACAGTCCATGGCAATTGCATCTAATCAGTGTGTTTATTGTCCAGCTCTTGCAAAGGAATGAGTGACCTCTTGCTCATAAATGCCTTTTCTCAGACAAGACAGTCAATAATTGTGGATGGACATTTCTACTCCAGTTGGTGTGGCTTTTTTATTTTATTTTATTTTATTTTTACATTTTACGTTGTATTTCATTTTTGCTCTCAGGGTGTCAGACCAGCAAATTTCACAAACCCTGAAGCTGTAACTTGTATTCTAATTTCTAATGGATATGCACTGTTGGGAGAACCTTTCTTCTTCACTGAGCATTTCTATTTCCAGAATATGAATGCCACAATGTCAGGCATTTCATTATCTTTATTTGAATCTATTCTTTTTGGGTCTTTTATTCATTTATTATAGCACAACCTGATTACCCCATAAACATAAATGAATTCAGCCTCAGAATGGATTCCTTAATTCAACTCCCAGGAAGGTGAGACAGATGAGTTGCCCAAAAATCCCACAGGGAATTTTTGTGGCATAGCAGAAAACAGAAGCAGTGTTTCTAGCCTGCCAGCCTCTTTCATATACAATTCAGTGGTTTGTTGGAAACACAGCAATATTAATCTTTCTTTAGTGGCAGGGTAGCTAGAAACTTGTTTGTGGGAGAGCAAGAGGTTGGATTTGTCATTTGGGCGCAAATACTTTGTTCTGTAACATTGTCCAAATAAAGACTAAGAAATGTAAACAAAAGTGTTAGGTGTGACCAGACTATTGCATTTTTGGTGTTACTGTCTATAGTCTATGGTGTTACAGTCTATAGCATTTTTGGTGTTACTGCTTCCAAATATGCATTATAGTATCCCAGAGATTTGTATCAGCTGTGTTAACAAAATGCAGTGACAGCAGACAGTGAGCAAATGGAAATAAATTTGTGGCATTCTCCCTTCTGGAGAGCAGAGCTGTCGTTCTCCCTCATACTTGGGAAAGTAATGAAATCATTTCCCTTTTCATTTACGTGGTGTGTGGATCACCCTTCAGCTTTCAGCGGGTGCGGACAACTAGCTGTCCGGGGCTTCATGAGTTTCTAGGGGAAGAGCGGAGAGGTGGGGATGAAGGAAGGGCAGTGCACTGCAAAATATGGAAACGCACATGCTCTTCTCCATCACAGATGATTTTTGCTCTTCAGTTTGACTTCGTTGTATAATTACTTTGCTCCCCACACAAATGATATCTCTTGGTTTTCCGATGAGAGACATTACTGCCCATGCCCCACCTTATGTAATCGAAACATAGAACCATAGAATCACAGAATCGTAGAATGGTTTGGGTTGGAAGGGACCTCAAAGATCATCTAGTTCCAACCCACCTGCCACGGGCAGGGACACCTCCCACCAGACCAGGTTGCCCAAAGCCCCATCCAGCCTGGCCTTGGGCACTTCCAGGGATGGGGCATCCACAGCTTCTCTGGGCAGCCTGTGCCAGTGCCTCACCACCCTCTGTGTAAAGAATTTCTTCTGAATACCTAATATATTATCTACCCTCTTTTAGTTTAAAGCTATTACCCCTTGTCAGGCTATTTCAAATATCAAATTATCATTCCATTATCTTTAAGATAAAATGGTATTGATACAACTTTTGTTGTCAAAACTAAGCAAAGCAAACCAATATTTTTTGTTTGTTTGCCTGCCTGTTATCAGAACATATCAGTGTTCCTGCTTATCTTGCACCAGAGTGATTAGCCAGGAAAAAAAAAGTGTGAGATTTAGGTTCTGTTTTGTGCTACTGTAGACAGAAATAGGCTGTTTCTATCTCTGCAATCTGCTAAGCCTCAAACGCTCAATTAACACCTGGTGCACATTGGGGGCAAGTTAGATCTTAAAATTATTAATGTATTTCTTTATATAGTTGCTGTTTATACTTGTGGGTGGGTTTGTGGTTGAGTATACAAGGATACAGGTGTATGTGTGGCTGTGTGAATGCTCACCTATGTGCATGCATATACGTAGTCACATACTGCTGTATTAATACCTGCTGCATTTCAATGAAATTTTGGATGTAAATTAGTTTGGAGTTCAAAACCATGGTTACTAAGAAGAACTTTTGACATGATCTTTGCTACTTCATTGTACACTTCAGCTTCCTGAATATAAAGTGAGGGTATCTGTTTAAAAACAGAAATATTGATGAGGTCCTCCATTAAGTCATCTCACATTTCCAGATCTAAAGGGTTTTGAAAGGGCAAAGTATCTCTTCCTCTCATCTGTATTATTATATTTCCCTGAGACACCAGTCCAATTCTGACCTTCAGCATGGACTCAGAACTGATAAAGTACTCGTGAAAGAAAATATCTGCCCTAAACAGTTTGTGATCCCTCTAAAGGGATACTGAGGGATATAGAATATGTGGGGAATAGTGAGAGCAATTCATGTTTGCAGGTAATCAGATCCGAATACACAGTTGTGATGCTTCAGAGAAAGGGTGTAGTGTAAAAGGTGGCTAAAAGATATTAACAAAATACTCACAGTAATGTGCTGTTGTTCCTGCATGCTACCTTTCACACATTTTAGGTAGTATTGCAGATAAGGAGGCCTATTATTAACGCAGGCTGTCGAGACGTCTTCAAATATGGCTAGATGGCTAAGAGCTTTCCAGGGGAACTGCCTGTCAGACCAGCTCTTGCTCAGATTGCTGCTGGTGAGAAGACACGCTAGGGGTGGTAGAGAAGGTGAGTTGGAGGTCTTATGTCCAATTCATTCAAGCACATCATTAAAATAAATAGTGACCACATCTGTGTCTGATGTGTGAGATGTCCATTAGGATGGACAAGGGTAAGTGAGCTGCAGTAAATATGTTTAAATACCTTTCCTGCTCTTACCAGTCCTGCAAGAAGTTGTTCCTGCCTCTTCTTCTAATACGCAGCCATTTGGTCTTCCCACACACCAGCCTTATCCCCTTCACTATAGAGAAATTTGCTCTAACATTTGCACTTGGTATGGTAGGTTGAACATACCATTGGGTCATTTCTCAGGGCACAAGGAATAATATTGCTAGCTGGCTGGTTCCAGGAGCTCTGTTCATCCCTGTTGAGGTTCTCTCTGCAATGGCTTCACCTCTGCATAATGAGCTCAAGGCAGTTCACTTTCCACAGCCTCACCTTTGGCTTTTGGTGGACAGGAAGACTGTTAACGCCACGTTTCTTGAGCCCGCTGTCGCCAGGAAGATATAGGATTAGCATGCTGAAGCTACACACAACTATTTTAATTATGTGGTGCAGTGCTACACTTCCCAAGATGACACCAAGTGCTAAGACAACAAAACAGAGAGGAAGCACACACAAGTGAGCAAGAGGGAGAGAGAAACTCCCCACGCTGGCTATTGTGCAGTCCCAGAGGAGATCTAACTCAGTATGTAATTGCTGTTCTGGATAGCTTCTGCCCTCAAAACAATTTTCTGTTGGTCTGCTGTTGCTTAGGCTGAATCAGTTTGATTTATAGAATGTCATTTTTTTCTCCCCAGCCATAGACAAGAGAAAAATATTTGTTGAAAGGTTTTTGCAGCAAGATTTAGTTTTTGCCCATCTAGCATCAGAGAAGCTTGCTGACTTTTTATATGAGCTTTTCCCTTTCCCTTCTTTCCCCTAACTCTAAGAAGAGAATGGGGATAGATGCTTTGATTAGACTTTCTGTGTAGTTTGGATCTGTGATTCACACATGCTGGAACACAGGATAAGAGACGTCCCACAGATGGGAAAATATATGCGGAGCATCTCAGCATCTTGTTGGTAGAACGTGCCAGACCCTACAAAGTGTTGGGTTTTTGTATTTCCCTTCCCTTCCCTTCCCTTCCCTTCCCTTCCCTTCCCTTCCCTTCCCTTCCCTTCCCTTCCCTTCCCTTCCCTTCCCTTCCCTTCCCTTCCCTTCCCTTCCCTTCCCTTCCCTTCCCTTCCCTTCCCTTCCCTTCCCTTCCCTTCCCTTCCATTTCCTTTCATTTCCTTTCCTCTTTCCAAGGATGACAAGCACTAGGGGTTTTTGTTTTGTTTTTGGCAGCTTTTGCAAGCCAGAAATGCACACATGAACATTATATTGCTTCTTTCAGAATCTCCTTCAGATTTATTTTATAGCCCTCCTGGCTGCTTGTTGCAGAGTGGTTGGTGAGGAAGAATCGGACCTCACTAGTAAAATTCAGTACCACCTAAATATTGAGCCAGCAATTAATTTAGATGTTAATTTGTACTCCTGTAAAAGATGGATGGATGGTTTGTGAGCACACACATATATATGCACACATGCTAAATAGAATAGACCACTGATATTTCTGATCCCATTTTTTACACGGACCTAAGGCAAACGTCCTTAGAAGCACGTGTGACTCTTCCCTTGCAGACCCAAGCTGACATTGATAAAGGATTCTGTAATCTGGCAAAGTGTGAGAGAGAAAATATTGACAACACTTGCTCTTTTTGTATCCTTCTGCGGAGAGCATGTTTCCCCTCTCTGGTTTATTTAGTGTTGTTCTCATGGCTGGAATACGGAAGTGTCCTCAGAATACGATTAAGGTCAGGGCTGTGTTCAAAGTTTTCAGTGTCAGTAAATCTTCATCCCATTAGCTGCGAGAGTGGAAGTGGGGGCAGATTTACTTATTTGCTGTCGTGTTGAATATCTCGGTAATGTGCATTCTGTGGGGAAATGGGCTGCTGGGATTTATGATTAGGTTGTTCCCATCTTGGGAACAATGTCTGAGTTTTACGACCCAACTTGTTCCCAGATTCATTTTTTAAAATGTTGAAATTGTGGTCTTGCTAAAGTAAAAAATGGGAAATGTAAATTTATCTGCAAACTCGTATTTCCAAAAGTTTCTGCACAAGAGTTGGAATTTCAGAAATTTTCCAAATTTCGAGTACTTTGCTGTGACATTATTCACTTACCAAGTCAGCTGAAATTACTCAAACAATCCTTTCATCTTAGCCAAGTACTTTCTGTTAGGAAGTTTTGAAACAA
Organism: Cygnus olor; assembly: GCF_009769625.2. NCBI lineage: Eukaryota > Metazoa > Chordata > Aves > Anseriformes > Anatidae > Cygnus > Cygnus olor. The sequence continues at coordinate 158,106,740 of NC_049170.1, read as the reverse complement.
ATTTTCTCGGGCTTGAGTTAATCCTCCAGTTCTTTAGGGTCCCAAACTCTTATAATTCTCTGGTTTTCTCATCCGCATGTCTTGTTATTTGGCACTTCTCTGTTTTTTTGGTTATCTTTAGCTCTTGATATTTCTTTTTACCAACTGTAACTGCACTAATGACTTGTCTTACTCTGTTTCACTCTGACATGGGCCAAATAAAATCCAGTATACTAATCTGTACAATGGATATCTCCTTTGGAAAAAAATAAAATAAAATAATAATAATAATAAAAAAGATTTAGATGAACACTTTACTGTCTCTTGCTGCTGAATATAGGGTGTGAATTGTTGCCAAACATGAAAGGCTGGTGTTGATTAAAAAACAGAAGCTCTACCCTTGTTAGCTGGCAGGGAGGACACATTTTTGGAACAGTAGCTGGCTGTTGTACTCCAGTTTTGGTGGAGTCAAAGGGATTTACGAGGAGCTCTATTTCACTCTGAATTCTGCGTATCATGTGCAAACTTGGGAAACTAATGCAATTTGATTTTTACAAACAAACTCTGATGCTTGGCAAGTTCAGAGGAACTTCATGATAGAGTTAACCTGGCAAGAAGGAATGGGAACATAGCTGCAAGGTATATGACATTATAGAAGCTCTTTATTTCTAGCTACTCTTTTCTTCTATTTTTTTTTTCTTTTCTTATGCTTACATATATCAGGTGCTTGGAAACTTCACATTGCCAGGTTAAATTATTCAACAGATTCCTTGCTTCGGGTCAGATTGCTTTGTACTCTGTGCTTTACAACCACCCCTGTTTGTTTTTTCTTAAATACAGTAGTCACATTTCTTCCTTCCTAACAACTCAAGGGCTGGTTTTAACTAATGCATATTTACTGAACAATAATTTTAAGCATTGTTACAATGTTTTGAAAGGGATCTATACACTGCAGCAGCAGATGGCTTGTTCATCTCAAGTACCTGAATAAAAATGACAAATCTGAAACAGCACAGTTCATATACAGTATTGAACTGCCTTTCTTCTTACCTTTCCTCTCATAATATCCCAGGACCAGCAGGCAGACAGCCCAGCTCCTTGCAGTTAAATTAGCTGAGGTAGACCCTGTGGGGAGTCAGTATATCATCAGATCTTTCTTAGACCAAATTGCCTGCATGGTTTATTCCAATGGAAACACTGAGTGGGGGTACAGTTCAATATATTACCATAACCTTCATCTAACCAAATGTATATGCAAATAAAAGTTCATGGGTTTTAGGCTGCGTTCATTTAAAGTGGTTAAAAGAAGCAGAGCAGAACAAAACAGACTAACTGAAAGGTGGAAAGAATTTTGTTTATGTTGCTTGTAACAGAAACCAAAGACTGATGTCAGTGGCAATTTAGCCAAGAGAGACAAATGAGTACTCTGTGTTTTTTTTTTAGTATTATTTTTGTTTGATTATTTTTTCCTTAGCCATTTTTTACTAAGCAGTTAAATGAGAGCAGAACAACACATTAATTCTCGATTCTTCGCATTTTAATAAACTTTAGCTTTCTCCTCTCAAATATTTTTATAAGAAACCAAACAATTCCCCCACCCAAAAAATCATAACTAATTTCTCCTTGTTTCCTGGCAATGATTTATGGCCACAGTGCTCAAGTGCAATCCAAGTTACTTAAACATCATTGCTTTACAAAATATTCTGCAGTATTTACAAGTTATGAATAATACCATACATAATTAAAGCTTCACTACGTTTGACAAGTGAATCAATGAAGTGCATTTTGTGATGCATTACCCAGTCTTTGTTTGAGGGTTTGGTTGGTTTTTGTTTTTGTTTTTGTTTTCTTTATGATTTGTTTTATTATGATTTTTCAGTTTTTAATACCTTTTGTTTCTCCTACGTCTTCAAACATTCAACAATTTGGTGTATTCAGGAATTCACAATGCTACTCACAGACTTTATTGCAAATGAATGTGATTCCATTGCATTTTATGATTAAATGTTATGCCACTTACATTCTCACAACAAACTTCAGAAGGATGTGTGTTCATCATTTTGCGTCATTTTCTAAATTTATCCATAAGGATTCTTAGTTCTTTTAAAGTGGGATGGAAACAATCTGACTTTCTGGCATGACAGACTAGAGTTGCAACAGGACCCAAGCAGGTAAATGAATTACTGTGTAATTAGCATTTTGGGCACTGGAGCAACCTCCCCAGGGCAGTGGTCACAGCACCGAGCCTGATGGAGTTCAAAAAGTGTTGGGACAATGCTCTCAGACATAAGGTCTGATTTTTAGGTGGTCCTTTGTGGAGACGGGTTGGACTCGATGATCCTTGTAGATCCTTTCCAACTCAGGATATTCTGTGATTCTAGTGTTGGGAGATGCAGATTCTTCAGAAATACTTCCAGTGTTTCAGAAAACATCTTGGTCGTAGATCTTGTGGTAGGCATGTCTTGATGCCTCTCTGTTGTGGAATTTTAATGGTGCTGCCTTTGTTGAGCTTGTGTATATTTTGATTTTGTAGTCCTTGATTTATCCAGCAAGTTGGTTCTGTGAAGGAACTAAAGAAGTCTGGTTTGCTTTGCCTTTGTATGTGTTGTTTGGATGTTTTTTTTTTATTATTATTTATCCATCAACTTGTGAGATATTTCTAGTATTGGTGCACTCTAATAGAGATTGGTTCTCTATTTTGGATTCTCTGGTGTCTAACAGGCAAGTTTTCTTCAAACCCAATTCTCTCCTTTTTTCCATGAATATTTTAGACACTTAATATATTTGTGCTACTCTGTCAGATTTGATTGCAATCTGCCAATAAAGAGTTTAAAGTGTTGGGGAGTGGTCGTGGGGTGTGAGAGGGTGGAAGAAAATGGGGGAAAGACAGGCCAAGAGGGCATGCGACCTGATGACAAAGGACACAGAGAAGGACAAATTAATGCCTTTTTCAGCTTCATCTTTACTGGTAAGAATGGTCTTCAATGGTCCCTGGGTTGAGACTGGATGGAAATTCTGGAGCAAGGAATATTCGTGGTAGAATGTCGGGCCAGGGAGCATTTATACAAACTGGACCTACCAAAGTCCATGGGACCTGACTGGATGCAATTATAAGCACTGAAGGAGCTTACCAATGTCATTGCCACTCTTCATTATCTTTGAAGGATAGCAATCGGGATATTCCCAAGGACTGGAAGAAAGAAAATGTAGCTAACTAACCTGGTAGCTTTCCACCATGAGATGATTGTCTTGGTTTGCGAGTAGAGAGCAGTGGTTATTGCTTATCTTGACTTTAGGGCAGAGCTTTTCAATACCAGGTGGTTTTGCAGAAATTCAGAACACCCTCAACAACCTGGAGAAATGTTCCCTGACAAAAACACCATGAGGTATAGAAACTGGAGATGGCAAGTCCTGCCCATAGGGAGGAGCAACTCCAGGCACCAGTACAGACTGAGGACTGACACAATATGGAAAGCAACTTTTCAGAGAAGGACCTGGAAGTCCTGGTGGGCAGCAAGTTGACTTTGATCCAGCAATGCACTGTTGCAGCAAAGAAGGCCAACAGAATCCTGGGCTGCATTAAGCCCAGGATCATTGCCAGCAGGTTAGAAGAGGTGCTCCTTCCCCTCTGCTGAGCACTGGTGAGACATCTGGAGTGCTGGGTCCAGTGCTGGGCTCCCCAGTACAAGGCAGACATGTTGCCCAGACAGTCTGGATGTTCATGGAGATATGCAAAATACAGGGGACATAGCCCTTAGCAACTGGATTTAATTGACTGCTCTGAGCACATTTGCTGGATGTACTGATTTCTAGAAGTTCTTGCCAACCTCAGTGTTTCTCTGATTCTGTGATTTGAACAGCTAAATAAAATGCATCTTGCTTGAATGCTTTTTTTTTTTTTTTCCTGCTATGTTAATGTTGCCTTACTGGTAGTGCATTTAGCAGCATCTACATTATTATGTCTATTATTGCTAGGTTAATTGTTTTTATAAAAGCTAGTATCATAAGAAGTCAACATATGCTCACATTTGGTCTTATATATGGTAAATGTTCTGATACTAGGGAAACAAACTCGCTGGGGTTTGCTGTGTTGGAACTAGGAAAATTCTGTGCTGAATTTAGTAACCCGTTTTTTACATTTCTAGAGGTATGAATAAATCCATTCATCAAACAGGTCCTGACTTTTTGATTTCTAAACTGTCGTAACAATAAGGAGGTTTCAAATTCAGTGAGTTTTTGATCGGATCTCCATCAATTTACAAATAGTATTTTACCAGATCGATGCTATACTGAAAATGAGCTTCTTCTTTGTAAGAATCTGCACTCCAGGATGAATGGTTTGCACCAAAAATATCTTTTTTAGAAAGAGACGGGTGTAGTGCAGTTGTTTTTATTGTTGCTTTTTCACTCTTAGTACTCCACAATTCTGAAAAGCAACCGTATAATCTGATCATTCTGCGTGTTTCTTATAAAAAGTTCAAGTCAACTGGCTGACGTAGATCCAGGAAAACATGGCTTTGTTCAAAGGCTTTTTGGATTTACTGTGGGAGCACTGTAGCTTTTTCTTTTAATTCTACACAGACAAGTTTTTCCTTGTCTTTATCTTTTGTTTTGTTTTGTTTTTCTTTGCCACGCTTGACTGCTGGACGTTTCTTTTATGCTTGGATATTGCCCATTCATTAATGTTTGACTTCCTGTCTTTTCAGAGTGACATGTTGGATGTGAACCAGATCATTAAAGACCTGGCCTCCATGGTGCATGAGCAAGGAGACACAATAGGTAGGTATCACTGTTAAGGTATGGGCTTTGTTTCCCTCCTATATCACACCAGTGTGATGTTGTGTGTCCCCTCACAAGAAACTTTTCATTGACGCTGTGCTTATTTGTCGTGTCTTTTGTGCATTTTGTATACCCAGTGATGTTTTGATCTGACAAGCTGCCCTGTGCAATAGGGTTCTCATATTCAGGATAGTTAGATGATATACTTAGCATAAAATAGATTTTGCAGTGAAATTAATCCATTCATTTTTGACTGTAACAAGGAAGCTGAAGAGATGTAGTATTAACTAGAAAGGGATTCAATTCTTCCTTTCTACCTGGAATTGTAATTAGAAAACAACAATAGTAGTAGCAGTTACTGTTATGATTATTGATGGTGGTGAAGAAAATTAAACAGCTTGCTTTTCCTAAATAGAAATTTCTATCCTGATTAATCTACCCGATTAAATCTACAGTACTCTAGCAGTACTCTAACACTATGATGTATACACATGCACAGTCTGAAGCTTCTGGCCATTAGCTGACCTCCTCTTGCTCTCTAGCTACCAGTGGCTGAGAACATTGTGGAGAAATCATGGGAATGGAGGAGATGAGAGAACCCCCGAGTATTATCTTCAACAACAGCCCATCACTGACCACCACCAATCTTTCGAATGAGGGATAAAACGTAGATCTATTCCTTTTAAATTCCTCCTGACCCTTTCCTTTCCCTGTTGCAGCTTCTGATACAGCTAAGGATGATCGGCTATTTTTCTGTACCTCTTTTTTTTGTTGTTTTGTATGTATGATGATACTGTGCAGTGCATCAGAAGCAATTTCCAGTTCCGAATTTGAGAGCTAGGAATCCTAAAGTCATGATGAGGGACCTAAACACCAGAGAAGCAAGATTTGTGAGGATATTGCTAACCGACAGTGCTTTTACCTTCTCCTAGAAGTGGAGTTCTTACCAGAGCTCATGGGAGCTGGATCAAATCCTAAGGCAGCTATATATAAATCATAAAAGAAGAAAATCTTCTCCGCTGTTTATTAATCACTCTGGATTTCTTTGCCATGCTCATACCTTTGCAAGTTCCCATTAGCATCAGATACCTCCTTTCACACTTCAGATGAGCTGGCTGCATTCCACTGAGAAACACCACACTGGTTCACAAGTGCAGAACAAAATCAAGATAATATCCCAATTCTTTATTACATTTTTTATTTTTAATGCTTGTTGAACAGCTCGTTTTTTGTACATGTATAACTTTGGAGCCTGATTCATCTCCAAAAAGTACTTCAGATGTTAATGCCTTGAGGCACATGACAACCTACATCAGTTAGCTTCAAGATCCTATGATTGTACGGCTGTGACTGTGATGTAGTGACTATGACTGTGTGGTTGATGTAGTCTAGTTAGACTTCAGCAAAGCCTTTGACATGGTCTCCCACAGTATTCTGCTGGATAAACTGGCTGCCTGTGGCCTGGACAGGTATACTTTTCTCTGGGTAAAGAACTGGCTGGAGGGCCGTGCCCAGCAGGTGGTGGTTAATGGAGTTAAGTCTAGCTGGCATTCAGTTACAAGTGGTTTCCCCCAGGGGATGGTACTGGGGCTTATCTTGTTTAATATCTTTATTGATGACCTGGATGAGGGGATTGAGTATACCCTCAGTAAGTTTGCAGACAACGCCAAGTTGGGAGGTAGCGTTGATCTGCCTGAGGGTAGGATGGGCCTTCAGAGGGATTGCTGGGCTGAGGTGAATGGGATGAGGTTCAATAAGGCCAAGTGCTGGGTCCTGCACTTTGGCCACAATAACCTATATGCAGTGCTATAGGCTTGGGGCGGAGTGGCTAGAAGACAGTGAAGAGGAAAGGGACCTGGGAGTGTTGATTGATGCTCGCCTGAACATGAGCCGGCAGTGTGCCCAGGTGGCCAAGAAGGCCAACAGCATCCTGGCCTGTATTAGAAATAGCGTGGCCAGCAGGAGCAGGGAGGTAATCATCCCCCTGTACTCAGCTTTGGTGAGGCCGCACCTCGAGTAGGTGTTCAGTTTTGGGCCTCTCACTACAAGAAGGACATCGAGGTCCTGGAACGTGTCCAGAGAAGGGCTACAAAGCTGGTGAAGGGCCTGGAGCACAAGTCTTATGAGGAGTGGCTGAAGTAGCTGGGGTTATTTAGTCTGGAGGAGAGGAGGCTCAGGGGAGACCTCGTTGCACTCTACAACTTCCTGAAGGGAGGTTGTGATGAGGAGAGGGTTGGCCTCTTCTCTCAGATAACTAATGATAGGACTCGAGGAAATGGCCACAAGTTGCACCTGGGGAGATTTAGATTAGATATCAGGAAAAACTTTTTCTCTCAAAGAGTGGTCAGGCACTGGAACGGCCTGCCCAGGGAAGTGGTGGAGTCCCTTATGGTATTCAAGAAGCGCCTGGATGAGGTGATGCGAGATATGATTTAGTAGCTGAGTGGGTAGTATTGGTGATAGGAGGACGGTTGGACTAGATGATCTTGTAGGTCCTTTCCAACCCTGTGTTTCTATGATTCTATGATTCTATGATTCTATCCTTGTAAACCATTTTCTTAAAGCAGTGTTTATTATTTCAAGACATTGTGCATGCGTAGGAGTGGTCCCAGTATTACCTTGCTTGTGAAAGTTAGATAAAGTAGGGAGTTTTGGTTTTAAGCCACCATGACTGTTTTTTCTTCTTCTCATATTTATCTGTGTAGCTTCTTCAGTATCTTTTCACTGTGGAAGCTAGTCAAGGTATCTTCCCAACCAATTGCTGTAGGGTCCCACTGTTATCTTTGGACATTCGTATTACATAAAAATAAGTGAGACTAAGACTCAGATGGTAAAGGGAGTTGAAACCTCCCAGTGAACATTCAGCAGCAGTGAGGATAAGGGACAGTTCTCTCAACACTTGCTTTATTTTTTTAATGCATTCCTCTTACATGCATGAAGTGAAAGTTGTGTTTGTGTTCATTCAGAAGACACAAAAGAAATATGTATCCAGGAAATCTGAGGTGCATCACTTGGTAAAACACAGACAGGGCTGTAGAGCAAACCACTCTTGTTCACCCTGAGCTGGGGAGAATTAATGGGAAGACCTTGTCTGATCTATGCATAGCACAGGAAGAATAACACGTACTTCTTATAAAAAGCTAAAAGAAGTTTTTTTGCTCCTGTGTGGGCCATTTCCTTAATGGGAATGTGCATAACACTCCCTAGAGTAGAAAGCAATTTCTGTCAGGCAGAGAGGAAAACAGATGAGGGGAAATGCAGAGCCGGGGCAGCAAGTCTGTTATTTTTTGGTTTGTGCAAATGTGCCTATGTTCCTAGTCATGGCATCTTTTTGATAAGAATATTTAATGAAACATTATAATGTCAGTGAGCCCAAGCCTCAAAGCCAAAACAAGGTAGTGGTATAGGTTTCCTTTGAATTAACAGAAGTCTTTTCAGCACATATTTACAAGAGCTCTTGGCAAAAGCATCCCTGTGAAGCTTCATCACAAATACGGGGAACGGGACATCTCCTTCTCCCTTAGCCAAACTCCATCTCATCCACTTTCTATCCCAGTCTCAGTCCAGCTTTTTTTTTCTTTCTTTGTTTACACAGGACTGAAATGCTTATGCAAAAGCTCACCAACCCTTTTCAGCTTCTTTGGGGGACTCAAAAAAGGACCCCCAAAGAGGGAACACAAAATCTGGAATGGAAGCCTACAAACAATTTTTGGGGGTACTTCAGGAGAGACTTAGGGGATCGGAAGCACAAATGGCAAGATCTTCACAGGGTAGTGAGGAAAAAACTTGAGGAGCATCAAAAAGCTGACAGTGGAGTTGGGTTGTCTCCTCTGCTAATGTTTACTCTCATGGTAACAAATAGGTTCTTCAGCCAAAGCATCCAAGGCAAAGATTAAGGACTTGGTACTGTGAGAAATAAATTACATTGGGGGTGACTGCTAGAGCAACAGAAACTCCTTTCCATGTTCACAGATGGCCACTCAACTGAACTACAAGTGCCTCAACAGCTGGAACATTCCCAGTGTTTCTTACTGAATGTCATTATTGTACGTGTGCATGCCTGTCCCACTGGCCATGCTAGGATAAATAGACATAGTTCCATGAAATAGGTTTATTATTGGTGTTAGGGAGAATCCTTAAATTTCCATTTCCTCTGAAGTATGTGTCAATAACACAGTTACCAGCATTTGTATTAGTACCTGATGAAGGCATGGGCTTATTTATTCACCTCTGTAGGCTCCTGTTTGTGTTGTAACAGAGAATAAAGATGACCTGAACAATACAGTCATTGCATTGGTTTTGACTGTGGCAAAAGAAAATACCGTTGTTCTTTTGTTTGTTTGTTTTTGTTTGTTTTCATTGAGAAGAGCTCTTTTTCTCTCCTAACTCTGTATGGAACCTTACTAATTATACCAAAATAAGGTGCAAGATATACATCCCTCATCTAAACTGTCCTAATTCAAATTTCACTGCTTGCAGCTCCATCACATTTCTCAAAGCCACAAAGACCCACGTTGTTCTTCATAAATTTGGAACTTCTTCTCTCATAAATTTGGAACATTTTATACATTTAGAAAAGGCACATTTCTTCTGGTGTTGGACAATTTTGGAACCAACCTTCTGTCAGTGTGTCTGTAACCTTCCCACCTCCCTAAAATGGTGAGAGACTGGCCACCTATTTTAAGATTACAGTAGCAGGGATACGGGAATTAATTTACCAGTTCTCTACTTCTCTGTCCAGGCAAAATGGGTGCAAAGTAATGTTTTCAAAGCAAATCCCACTGGCTGGAAGAAGACCCTACTGCATTGAGGAAAATACTTTCTCTGACTTTCTTTTTCTTCCAGTACTTCAGGCTTAGATCTTCATGCGAGTAATGTTTCATGTCACTCTTGAAGTCTGTGCATTTTATACCTGCAAATAATAGGGTGAAGCTTTAAGTGGATGCTCCCTCACTTTTTCTGACATTGTTATACGGTATCTCTCAGGCTAGAACCCACAGACCTGACAAGATAAATATAAACATGGCAGCTGGTGCTTTCCTTCAGTCTAGGAAGAACTTCATGATGGGGTCAATATATTCAGTCCTCGAGCAATGCTAGTGTTTGCTGACATACCATGTTGTCAGTTATTGCTTGATGATAATAATAATAAACCTCCTTCAATGTAAGTATATTTGCCTGAATGCAAATTTCAAAAACTTTGGAAACTTTTGAATGGTGGTTTGTCGTGTTTTTTTTGTGTGTTTTTGTTTTTTGTTTTCCTTTCTTTCTTCTCAGTTTTGTTGCCTGTTTTATCATTATTGCTTTTGTGACCTGAAGGCTAGTTTAACATGTAGACACTGTCAAAAGTCAAGAGGACACCTTTGCACACATGTTCTGCAGTCTGACTGCCTGAATGGCATGATAAAGAGTCTGTTGTCAAATGCACTGACGCAAGCCAAGTAGGGAAATCATTCAACTGGATCCTTAACTAAACTCTCCTGAGTTATGTGTCTCGGTTGGGACATCTGCAGAAAATGAACACATCTTGAGAGTGGTCCCTGAATACCTGAATGTAACAGCTCTAATATCCATGTTGTTGAAAGTGATCTGCAAAGTCTCTCATTTGGTTAAGTCTCCTAAGTGATCTCAGAGGAGACCATTATGTGAATGGGTACGTTTATGTTCTTATTGGTTCCTGATGAATTAGGAAATTTCTCAGCTGTCTTGCTTTCAGTCGTTTGTGGCAGCACGGAGTTATGTGTTGGTACAGAGCACATCCCATGCAATGGGGTATTTCTGAATCAGTAATTTCACATGAAATAAACACTTCTCATTTCTTTAAAGAAACCTTCAGTTTCCTTGTGCATCCTAGGTATACATCCTGTTCTGTTATCAATCTAATGAAGGTTTCATGTAATCCCAAAATTTCATGTATCCCAAATGCTGAAATTGCGTAGTATTGTTACCCTTACTTGAACTGTGGGCAATAATCTTAAGGGCACAGTGCTTTCTATACCACTGTTCTTGCTCTCTGGACTGCAGTATAATCACCTCCACTATCACTTTTCACAAGTCCATAGATCTGGACACCACTGAAGAGCCCATAAGGTGCTCTGTTTCATGTTACGCACAGGTTGTTGTCCATTGCTATAAATGAATTGCTGGAATCAGGGGTGGGCTAGCATGACCTTCTCTGACCAACTCATTTCGCTCAAGATAATAGGCAGCATAAAAATAGGGATGTGCTTTTGTGACTCTTTCCTGTTTCTGCTCTCTGTGAGTGTGAGTTTTTTTCTCTTCCCTTGTGTGTGGACTTTTACATTCAGTTTTATTGCAGACTGCTAGTAAGACAGCACATGCTGGCTTATAAGGAAAAGAATAATGGGTAACTCTAGATTTGTAAATTTACTAATGCCTAAAGATTTGTCTGCTGCTCTGTGTTTGACCTTCGTAATGTGATTGGGCTGGTGTACTGGCAGTTAATGAGCCAGCTAATTTTGTAAAAGAAACAAGGCTCTTCCTTTTATGAGGTTTATTGACACTAGTAGGATTGTTCTCACACCAAATTATCCAAAGTCATTTTGGGGAAGTTGGAACTGCTGTACTCTCAATTTCTAGAAACCTTGTGATCAATCAGCAAATGTCATACAGCTGGAAGCTGCCCATATAGTTAGTTTTTTTCTGCTGGGAGTTGTCATACTCTGCCATAGATAGTTTGGGAGGTCATGGCTTGAGCAGGTTAAGTAAACCAAACAAGCCATGTAAAGTAAAAGTGTTCAAACAAGTTTGTAAATATCGGTGACTTTACTTTGTAAGTAAAATAAATGACTTTCTGAGACAGCAAGCAGAAAAAAGTTATATTTCTTTCTATGAATCACCCCCCCCCCCCCCAACATCCTCATTTACTCCCATGACAAACCCAGATGAACACTTATTTGATCAGTTGACTGAGTTGTAGCACTTGGTATCTTATGCGCCCAGCTATGTGATTGGAGAGGAGTGTTGTATTAATTGTAGACAAAAGTAGACTTTTCAATAATGCTTAGTGCAAGTGAAAGTAAGGTATTTATCTGAACTGTGTCAATGCATGAGCTAGATTTGAAAAAGCAAAAATATAAACAGTTTGATTTTCCTTCCTTCCTTCCTTCCTTCCTTGTCATTTTAAATGAACATATTTTATTGCAGATTGAAATAATATTTTCTTTAATTTGGATCTTTTATCAAACTAAAAAAAAAAAAAAGTTTTGAGGTTACATCCCAAGGGGAAAAAAAAAAAAAAAGAGTGTACTACAGAAGAGTAACTAGAATTTCTCAATCAGAGATAGATTGTGTGCTCTTTTCCTCTTTAAATTAATTCCAGAGATTATTTTGGAAGAAGAAAAATATGACAAAAAGAAAATCAATAAATTTTCGTAGAATCATAGAATGGTTTGGGTTGGAAGGGACCTTAAAGATCATCCAATTCCGAACCCCAGGGGTCCCATGGGCAGGGACACCTCCCATCAGACCAGGTTGCCCAAAACCCCATCTAGCCAGGCCTTGAACATCTCGAGGGATGGGGCATCCGCAACATCTCTGGGCAGCCTGTGCTAGTGCCTCGCCAGCCTGACAGTGAATAATTTCTTCTGAATATCTAATATAAACTTACCCTCTTTTAGTTTAAAGTCATTACTCTGTGAAAAGTCATGACTCCTTAAAACCATGGCTTCTTTTTCTCACAAAAGAATTGTGTTTGTTGAAATGTTTTTTTTTTTTTAACCAGAAAAAAAAATAATAAAATTATATGAAATGTGAATTTATTCTGTTACCATGATATAATATCCTCCCATGTTCAAATTTAAGGAATTAAAACTAAAAAACTATCATATGGGAACCTTGGATATCTCAGATAGTAGAAGGTATGCACACAGGCAATGAGGGCCAGGCCATACCATGCACCTCCAGGAAACTGTTCATGAGCTGACTTCTCCTGGGAAATACCAGTTGTTTGTGACCACTTGTTTCTCTATAAGAAAGAAAAGTCAATCACTTTGCATGTACTAAAGTGGTAATATTTCTGCACTCTGCCCTTTACCACAGAGCAGATGACATGAGGTACCTTACTCTCTGGGAGGACGTTCTGTTTTCCAGTGGATTAACGAAGGATGACATCTGAATTTTAAATCCCTGGAAGATGCATCCTGGCAGGCATGGTAAACCGCTGGCAGGGCGATACCATTTTGTCAGTGCATACATATGTAGCAGATACTTGACATTTCCAAGATGCATTTCAAGGAGAGTATAAATCACTCAGGAGCTGAAGCGCTCTAAATTTATGCTGGTGTTTGGTCATTGCCTCGTGGCCACTTATTTTCATTCAGACTAGAGCTTTGGTCTGTTTGCTGAGGAAAACCAGCAGGAAGAGCTGGTTACGACATTTGGGGGAGTTTAAACACTGTCTCCAGGCCTGCTTGGAAAACTAGGGTGAGCAGTTGTTGCTTTAGTCCTTACCTCCAGGGGTTGTGGTGTGTCACCGTGTGGGAGAATTAGAGCTCTGCTAAAATCAAATAGAAAGCTAGGTACTACCTGCTTTTGTTGAAGCAATAACCACAGCTCCTGATGACTCATGGAGCTGCAAATTGTGTTTCACTGCACCAATCTAAGCCAATATGACCCATTTAGCCCTGGCTTAGCAAACAGGAGAGATTATATTACAAATCCTCTCGTGTGCTGAATTTGTAACTTGACATATACACAGAAGTTTGCAAATGTCTAACCCTAAGTCATTTTAAACTTCACTCTGGAAGAACTGCCATAGTTTTCCTTCCCCTTAACATCTGCAGTCATGTCTATAGAAAGCCCGAGGGTGTTTTCTTCATGCAACGAGACTCCCTTAAAACTCTCCATGTACGTGGCAATTAGAACAGGCAAAATTATTTTTCATGCTGACAACAATTTTACCCCAAACTTGGCTTTTAATTAAGAAAGAGACCTTTACATATTACCAAAATATTCCTTTTTTTATTGTGCTTCTCAGTATGTTGTATTAATTATTTTTAGTCAGAAATTACAGTGATAAAACAGTGTTAAGCTTATTAGAGTGCTAAAAATAAAAGTGTACTGTGAAACCTAAAGGGGACCATTTTGGTTATTGCCAAGTGGGAGTATTTTGAAATTCTCATTCACAAGCTCACTTTCCTGTCTTTCAAGCAGCTCTACTGAAAATGATGCCTTGTGAAACCAGTCCATTGTTGCCGCTATAAAGACACGGGTCATATGGGTGATTTCCCAACACATTTGGACAAAACCCCATTCCAGCCACTGTCACTCCAGTAATTTCACATATAAGACTCTCGCTGGTCATTAGCAGGGGGATGATCTCAAAAGACAGGAAAATAGGTAGGGTTGAAAGAGACTTCTGGGGATCATCATGATTTCTGTCTCTGCGTGACAAGTCTGTCATAAAATCATATCGAGTTACATCTAAAAGCTTGTTAACTCTGCCGCCTTCATTATTCCTACTGAAAGGATGTAGAATTTAGGCTGGAAAATGAGAAATCTTTTCCTAATTCCCAGGTGTATTTGTTTGCAACAGCCATCTGCTTTGGTGCAGCCTTGTCCCTCAGTTTAATAAAATGGTGATCACATCGCTTTAAGGTTTGTGTTTGTTTCCAAAATGTACCGTAATTATAAATTTGTCATCACAGAATGAAGGTGGGAAATTGCTAGGGGATTCAGGATTTTGGAAAGGTTTTCCCTTTGGAAAATCCCTGACACAGGGCTGGGTTATCTCACCTGTTTGGGAGCAAATTCACTGTCCTTTCATGCCAAAAGCAGTAGAGAATGGAAAAGCCAGACCCTTCCAGCAGATGTTTCAGTCTACCTAAGATCCTAATGCCCCTTTGGAAATGCATGCCTCTCCATCCCCAGCCAGGGTACGTGGGAGAGAAGCCTGGAAGTAATCACAGTGAAGCTGTGAGCCATCTCTGGCATATGCACTGAAGGAGTGCTGAGTGGCACGTTCATCCTTGATTTATTGATATGGCCTGCCTACTTCCTTGTGATTTGACCCAAAGTCTCATTCCCTCTCTTGCTTTCCTGCATAAATCTGCAGAAATATCTAGTTACATTGTGTTACATATTTATGTCTCATTTTTATAGAGTTTTGCTTGTTTGTTTGTTTTTGCCTTCTGCTCTCAGGATTACAAATTGTTACAGAGAAAATTTAAATGGGAATTCGGCATATTCCAAAGCTGGTATTCCCCTGTGAGGAGAGAAAGTGAGAAGAAGCAATGCCACCAGGGTCCAGTGTCCTCCTGTAACATCACATCAACTTATATAGGACTTGTAGCACGTGCCCATC
The DNA here is from genome assembly GCF_009769625.2 of Cygnus olor. Lineage (NCBI taxonomy): Eukaryota > Metazoa > Chordata > Aves > Anseriformes > Anatidae > Cygnus > Cygnus olor. The sequence continues at coordinate 158,091,658 of NC_049170.1, read as the reverse complement.
CTACTTGGGAAAGCCTGTACTGGGAAAAATGTAGATAGTGTTAGCAAAACATGATGCATAGCACATGATTAACCCATTCCACGCAGTGCTAAGGGACTGTGGTAATATGTCATTAAACGTTCAGGGTCTGAATTTCAATTGATGCAAACTGGTGTTCTCCCAGTGTTTAGTTCTGATGGCCTTCTGGAGAAGACATGAAAATGTGTTTTGGCAAAACCAGTCTGGTTAATTTGCATCCTATAGTCACGGTTAGCTACACAAGTAGGCATTTGTCACCAGCTAGGTAGCTAAGAATTTGTCACACTGGGTGGGTGACAAGTTAATCTATCTGATACATCCTCTGTTTGTTAAGTGCATATTGAACATACTAACCCTTTTGGTTTCTCTGCCTTATACCTTGCAGTTTCCAAACCCAGAGAGGGCCATACATGCAGTGCTGGAATTTGCAGTGTAGCTTGTGGTTGCCAATTACACAGCACTGTCCTAGCATGCAAACACAGAAAGGAAGCACTCCTGTGTTCTGCAGAACTAGTCTAGCCCATAAATCTACCACTTCTAAGCTATTCCTCAATCCTACAAAGAAAACATCAAATGTCCCTCTCCTACTAGTCCTATAAAATATGTAGAATGATCCCTTACGGATTCGTGGGTCAACCTCAATTTCTGTCTGGAAAGACCCCAAGGGCAGTCCTGGAGTTAGGACATCTATTCTTTTTAAAGAGGAGTGGGAAACCAATTAATAGTGATAGCACTGGTGGACATGTGCTATGTCCTGCTGCTATGTGCAGTGGGGTTTTCCTTGGAGACTTGCCTTGGAACTCATTATTAAGAGAGAGGTTGAAAACTGCCTACCATGTTTCACTTACAGCTGTTTCTCAGGTACTCCTGTTTGAGGTAGACCTTGGGTAGATCCACTCACATGGCAAAAACATTGCTCACTGCAGCATGATACTGTAGCATTTGTGTTTCTGTTTATCATTTTTGGTAATTCAGCACCATTGCTTTCTACTGGTGTTGAAAAGAGAAAAATCTGTAACTTTCCCTGAAATACATTCATATGGATGCAGTATTGGAAATAAGCTCTTCCAGGCTGTCACACTGGTGTGCGCGTGTGTGTAGACTCAAGTCTTCTAAGGCTCCGTACAAGCAAATTTGCTATTTCTTCATAGCCAGGAGTTGCATCATTAGAAAACTTTTGATCTGTTCCTGCCGAGTCCTGCTTGCAAGGCAAGCATTTGGGCAGAGCTCAGTGATGCCAACCAAGGTCCACAGTTTTAAAATCCTAATAAAATTTTTTTGAGAGGCTTTGTAAATGGCCAGTAAAATTACGGTATATCAATCTATAAAAGTGCCAGCCATGTAGCTTGCTCTTGTGTACCATGGCATGCATAATATAGCAAAAAGGATTGGAAAAAACGTCTCTGAGGTGTGAAGAAAGACTTTTAATAGGTTTCTAGATGCTAAGCTGAAGTTTGGGGTGTTGTTCCACAGTTCTGCTGGCTTGGGTTTTTTTTTGTTCTTTTGTTTTGTTTTTAAGTTGAATTATCAGAAATGCATGGTTATGTTAGCAGACTTGCAACACTTTTTCACTAAAAATGACAAAAACTGAACACAACTACCTTCCACCATTTATGTGAAAACCTTCATTTATTTATCCATCACAAAAGTAGCCAGTTGGCTTAATGTTCCTAATGTTTTGTTTTTGTTATTGTTTTTGTTTTTAAAAAAGGTAAAAAAATAAATCTTCTGACTTAATCCAACTGTTCATACCATCAGCTGAATAATTTCTGTTAATTTTACTAAAGATTAGAGAAATCTCTGGAACCTTATTCTGAAATCTTTGACATGGACTGAATTCCTTCTGATCATTTTCATGTGTTCTGCGGTGTAAATCTCTGCTGTCTCTGCTGTAAAACCCACATAAGCAGACCAAGTGCACATATTTTCCCACTGTGGCCTGACTGTGCATCTCTTAGGGGACAAATTGGTCAACGTTTCTAAGATTTCCATTTAAAACACAAACCACAAAAGGTTTTATGCCATAGCAATTCCATCTTGCTTTCTAAGCACAGCTCCGGAGCCAAAATTTAATCTTGTTTTTGATGGAACTGGGGGTTTCTCTCACTGCCAGCTGCAATGTGTGGCTGTCAGTCTTTCTTTTCTAGACTCATTTTGATTCCTCATGTTTCCTTCAGTTTCTCCCAACCTCAGACCTAGCAGTCCAGGGTGAGATTCATCTCCCATAATTTTAGGCACTGGCAATTTGTCTCATTCTGAGATGCCTGTGCAGATCTCTCTTGCAGCTTGGAAATGTGATCCAGGGGTTGAGGTTGTGATTCGTCTGATCTGATCAGCAGGAGGTAGCTACTGTATTGGGATGAATCTCACCTTGTGGACTTGCTCTCTGTTGACTGTGATAGCGTAAGAGGGGACTTGCTCAAATACAGACACTGGAGTATGGTCAATAACCCACAATGAGATGAACCTCATCCCTGAGCTCTAATAATGAGATAAATTTGAATAAAATCTGCTAGGTCACCTCTGTAATTTAGCTCTAATCCAGTGAATTTGCCAGTCTTATTTCGCGTGAATGTGCTATCGGTCTTTCCATTGGTTTCATGGGAGTGGGATGAGATGCTAACCTCCATCTTATCTCGGGACACATGGAGAGATGACAGTCGTACTGCCTCTAACTGATGGGTTTTGGTGCCTTAATTCATCAAAATGGGGTACAATTCCTATTTCTTTCTAATGCAATGACTTGCAAACAAGAAGCTGCTTGTCTCTTTATGTCCGGGAGTAAACTGCTGAATCGCTGTTGGTATAAACTTTTTGTTTTAGGTTTGTACCCTCTAATTATCTTCTATTATCTTAATTTGCAGATAGTATTGAAGCCAACATTGAGACGGCATCTTCTAATGTAGAATCAGCCAATGAGCAGTTGGCAAAAGCCAGTCAGCACCAAGTAAGTGGGTCTAAAAAACCCTATGGATACATTCAGTAATAGTATTTAAAATAAAGAGAACACTTGACGACTGTGAACCACATGGCACATGGGCTGCGTTGGATTTGTGCTACCTGGAAAGATGATAAAGCATATTCTAAGTAAGAGCTAAACTTTTATGTGTTTATATATATATTAAATTACTGTAGCATTGGCAATTTGCATTAGAGGAGTCATTTAGAGATCTGCATATTAAAGAGCTGTTTCCCAGTAGGAAACTCAACAATTAGCTACTGTTGTTCTTGGAAAGATGTTAAAAAAAGTGCATCATATCAGGGTATATGTGCTTCTTATTGGAGTGTTTCCCTATAGTCAGGCAACAGCACTTTTCAAAAACAACAGAATTGCCAAAAGACGTGATGTGGCTGGTGAATAATGGTTACGGGAAAGGCGTTCAGCACTTTTTAAAGGCAACCAGAGTGTTGTTTTTGTTTTGTTTTCCTAATTTTCCTTCACTGGAGCAAGAATAAAATACACACACAAAAAAAGCATTTATCTTGTTTGAAAATAGCTTGACCAGAAGAACTGGTTGATGGTTATATTTAGTACTTTCTAGGGATGAAGGAAGGGGAAAAAAAAGAAGAATCAAACAAAGAAAAAAACGTTATTGCTTGCATTAGATTAACAGAACAAAAGTTGCTACGGTTTCATTCTTTTCCTCAATCTTTAATCGATTTGTTGAACATCAAGGTGATTTTCATGTATCCGGAGTCTTGTTATGACAAAATGTAGCTGAGATGCATGTGAGTACCTAGTGCCTCCTCCTTGATCCTTTGACACAATGAATTCTGAAGGTCTAGGACAAACCTCCAGCCTGAAGGAGAATGAAACATAAGCACTTTACTCCAATGAAATGGAGTAACGTGATTTTAAAATTATCTACAACTCATTTCCTGGTGAAATGTACCTTGTAAATTGTGGGTAATAAGAACAATTTTTGTAGAGCTTTGATATTATGGAAACTAGGTGTGGTCTTCAGCAACATTTTGGTTTTGAAGTCATATATATTCAAGATAGTGTGTGTCACCATGCATTTAATCCTGCATTTGCCTTGAAAATAGGCTGTTGCATTTTTACAGCGTGAAGTCTAATATAAGACAAGAATAAATTCAATACTTGACAGTAGAACAGATCACAAAGCTGTAAATGAGTTAATAACAATTTTGGCTAAGAAGGTCAAGGAGTAGTCAGGCAGAAAATGAACTCAGCATAGTGGAAAGGATCTGCTTCCTTCAGCCAGCGGGAACTACTGAAATAACCTGTCCAGTTAGGAGGTCCTTTATTCCTCAGATATGTTGATCAAGATGAAGATATAGTCAGCCTTAGCAAGTCAACCACTACTAGGGGCATAAAGAGATGTTGTATATTGACTGGTATTTATAGGAAAACACTTTGGATTCTCCCTTGCCCTTGAAACGAGTCTGGATACAAAAAAATTGCTTAGATAAATTCTGCTGCCAAAGAAAATGTGCAATCTAGGTTTCCTATAGAGGACAGGTAGTGTTCCTATACACTGCTGGATGAGGGTCATGGTGTGCAACCCCAACTTTCTCTGTCACCTCTTTCATGAGATATGGGCAGAAAAATGGGTGAAGGTTTTGTGATTTTGATTGCTGGCCTGCTGCCTGGGGTTTGTGAAGTGGTATACAGTGCCTCTTGTGTTTTGTGCCCTGATATCTGCCCATTTTATGTCTGTAAGGACATTTTTCCCACAGTGTGACAAGGAAGTTCCTGGTCACATATCCCTCAAGAGCTTTTGTAGGAATTGATGTTGGTGCCACTACCATATATATGGACAGTGCATTGCAAGTATAGGTCATCATTCCAGGTTGTGTGTGTAGATTTGTCCGCTTCAGAAATACCTAGGATGGATTTCGGAGAACGAGCAGCTGGATGGCTTTGTGGTGAACTGCTTTATAGGGAGCTGCTGTAGCTTTACACCCTTTAAATCCTCTTCTGCTCTCTGCACTCTCCTGTGCTGCTCAGAGATCAGAAGCACAGACTGGTATTTAAATCTTACTGAACAGTTTTCTTTTTTTCTTTTTTTTTTTTTTAATTGCCAATTCATTAATGCATTTGGCTATTACCTATGACCTCTAGCACAGTGGGATTGTCCTGTAAATGCAGAATGGCTAACATACCTTTGTTATTTATCCCTATTTATATGTATATATGTATATGAATGTATGTTTGTGTGCATGTAATATTTTTGTGACTATATTTACAAATGTATACATAAATTGAGAAATCAGAAATGTCAACATTGCTGAAACATTCAAGCTAAAGACCTGCTGTAGACCTTAATGAAGGGATTTCTGCCAAGAATAAAGACTAAGTGATGGGTTATTTAGCATAATGTTTGCATATAATGAAGTGCAGTCACTTCAACAATACCACTTGGAGCACCAGTCCCAATCCAACCATTAACATAACAAAGCATCAGTAAATAGCTTTTCTTTAAGTTGTTCAAAATGAGGCGTTTAGGTTCTATGCACTGATAGAGATATTTAAACAAATATAAATATCTTCCTGCTGAGCTCGTTCGTCTGCGTTTTAAATTTTGAAAGGCGCTCACTCATCTTGAGATGTGGGTGCTAGCAATAGCATTTTACTATTCAATGTGAATTTTCATGTGCTCCGTCTGAACTCTTCCACCAAGAAGAAAAAGATAAAATGAAATGAAATGAGATGAAATGAAACGAAACAAAACAAAACTAAATAAATAACATAAAATAAAATAAAAATAAAATAAAATAAAAATAAAATAAAATAAAATAAAATAAAATAAAATAAAATAAAATAAAATAAAAACCTCAGCACCTGCATCAGTCTGCATCATGGGGTAGGTGGAACTCCTCAACGGTCACCACACAGAGGTAAGACACCAACCGAGCTGTGGACTTTTTGGGGCAGCTTGCTTCACTACTACTGTTGTACGAGGCAGGATCAGACAGGGGAGTAGATGGTCTCAATTGGTTATTATATTCCTGACCTTAGATGCCATAGGAAGTCCCAGAGTCCATAACTGACAAGCCGTGTCATTGCCTGTAGTCTTTCTCAGCTGTAGACTTCACCACCTGACAATAACACTTCCCTGCTTCACCAGGCAAATTCACTAAGGACTGTGTGGTGCTCCGATACTAGAGAAATTATGTGGATGCTGTAGAAAAATAGCAGTAATTGCTACTTATAATTTATGATAATTACTAAATGCTTATGCCTGTCCATGATGTAGAAAAAAATGTCTTATATCATAATCACTTTATTTCCATAAATATTTCCCTGCCATTATAAATCATTTTATATGAGCTGATTTCAGCAATGCTTGATTTATATTGGGTGATATGTGCTTGCTATATTTTTGCTGCAAGAGAGGATGTAATAGGTGAACTTGTAACGAATCATAAACAACAAAAACAAAAGTATGACATCCCATAGGCATAAAATGCTTAGTGGGAGCTGTCAGAGCTTTGGAAGAAATATATATTTTTTTAATTCTTAGCAGATTTGTTTTTCTCATCTTAAATTATTATCATTACAGAATATTTTTTTTTTCTTTCAATAGAGATAATAGTTAAGCTGGTGACCGCAGTGTGTGCAGAAACTTGCAGGGTCAAAATTTATTGTTGGATATTGATACCGGGACGAGAGGAACAGAGGCGTGTTTCCATATGAAACCCCTTTTTGGTCACAGAAACTTGAAAATTTTAGTTAATTGTCCTGTTTTTCACTAGAAAAGTCAAGTTAGAAAAACAACAACTGAGAGAAAAAGTCTGGCAAATAAACCAGAAGAAGCAGTCTCTGGCAGTAGACTTGCTTCAGTGCTTTTCCTTTCTGTGAGATCTCACTTCTCTTGGACATAAGGAAGACATGGTGACCCTTGCCTTTTAATACCTATGGTCCATATTTGTCACCTGAAACATCACTGTCCTCCCCCTAGAGGAGGTAATACATCCCACCTGCCTTAAGATGCCAACTTTAACATGGGGTGAATTGCTCTCTGGAAGGTAGGGATTTATCAGACCAAACACAAATGCCTATGGTGGAGGCATGTGTGGCTGAGGTAGGTGTCTGGACTCCTTTTAAACTAACAGGGAAGAGGAATTGCTTCCTACACGTCTTGTTTTGTCTTACAGAGATGTCTAACATAAGTCCTATGGACTCTCTGGGCATGCCTCTTCTCCTCTCTGTCTCTAAAGTCCACACTTCAGCAATTACCTTGCAAACATTTCCTAGGAAAATAAGTCCCATGTAAATCACCTTTCTCTTTATCGGGAAAAAAGGGGGATCCAGACACCCAACAGCTTCAGGACCTGCCTCTGAGATTAGCTTAGGTGTGATGAACATTACACAGAGGGGCTGGCTGTGGTCAGATGAGCAGTTTGTTCATAGCTTCCTGCAGATGGATTGGGAGGAAGAAAAAGAAACAAACGCAGACTCCGCGGATACATATTAAACCAGTTACTCTTTTTGACGGGAAGTTTGGCCTAAGTTCAGCTTGGCCGCGCTGACTGAAGGACTCTGTGTGCTGACTGTTGAAGCTAATTTGTTTTGGAAGAGCTGCTTGTGTCGCTCTGATTAATGCTGGTTGCTTTCCTTCCCTGTATCCTCCGTGGAAGTCAAGCTAATTTGGATTCACTGGCATCGCAAAGGCAAGCAACAGTTCAGTGACCCACTTGTGTAGTCTAAGAACAATGAGTTTTTTTCCTGTAAAGACGCAATTCCTGGGCCTGGCTTTCAGGGATACACAGAGGGGCACTTTGAAGGCTGGAGCTTTAGGAAAAAGCCTCATAAATCTGTGACATTTGCAGAGAGATCTTATTGCCAGGGGACCACCGTTAAAGGGCTGGCTTCAACTTTCGCACAAATAACTCGTCAGTACTTTAAAAAAGAAAGAAAAATTGAGTTTCAAAATCACATTTTTACATTCTTTTAAATTTCCTAGCATGCTAACATCTCAAAGCACTTCTTATTTATAAATGCTGTGATAATGCAGAATTTCTCTTCCTTGTCCCTTTGGGTATGCCCTAAGATCCTGACTTACGCTGTCCTTAAGTCATTTAAAAGCTAGTCATTTTTAAACTGTAGCTGGTAATCAGTTAGCACCACAACACGATGGGATCAGACCCTGCAACTTCCCTACCTGTATGGAAATGTAGCTTCACAGCTACTTCATCTAGAACGAGGGTCTGGTAAGGCATCAGGACCAAGATGTGCTGACAATCTTGCCCTAGCTGTAAGATGCAGGGTAAACCGTCAACCTCACATTGTTGTTGCTTTGCTGTGTCTGTCAGGAGTGCGAGCATGGATGAGTTTGCTGCTGCTTTGGCTAATTAGCACTTGGAAGTTTTATTTGGGGGATTATGAAGCTATTCTTTCTTCTGTCAGGTTTTGCCTGTGAATGTGATGGGAGCTGAATTAAAGCTGCCATAGGAGCTCGGAGCTCTGTAAGGACTCCAAGCAAAAGCCGATACCAAAGTGACTGTGTAATTACATGACTAAGCCTTAATCCCCTCTTCAGCAGCAGAGGGAAACTTTGCCGCCATCCAGAGTCCTCACAAGTCTGTGCTGTGATCTCCAGTTAGTCAAAAAGTCCTACCCAAGCTGGCTGAAGCTCGCAAACATGCCCAATTTCCACCCCCTTCCCTTTTTTAGGTCTGCAGTCCCACTAACTCAGAACTGATTTCTCCAACTTCAAAGTTTCCCATTTTTCCTCCATTTGTTTTCCTTCCACCCCTTCTTTCTCCCATTCAGCCACATTATTTCATGTTCTCCATCAGTCCCAATGCCTCCATCCTCCTGTTTGATGCCTGCTTGTCAGCATCACTGCTTTCTCAAAAGTCCACTTCCTTCTAATGATCCCACTAATTTGCTTGTCCCGGATTGCGCAGAACCTACCACATAGGGATATTTGCCTGTATCATCTATCAGATGTGTCCTCCCACAGTCTGTGTTGTCTTGGAGCAGCTCCTTGCTGAGTGTCTGCTCCTGCTTTCACCTCCTTTTGTCACGCTGTGTGCCGTGCAAGGCTGGCCAGGGCAGTGCTTTTTCCAGTTACAGGATCACAGAATCACAGAATTGTAGGGGTTGGAAGGGACCTTGAGAGATCATCGGGTCCAACCCCCCTGCCAAAGCAGGTTCCCTAGAGCAGGCTGCCCAGGTAGGCGTCCAGACGGGCCTTGAATATCTCCAGAGAAGGAGACTCCACAACCTCCCTGGGCAGCCTGTCCCGGTGCTCCGTCACCCTCACTGTGAGGAAGTTCTTTCGCATGCTGGTGCGGAACTTCCTGTGCTCCATCTTGTGGCCATTGCCCCTTGTCCTATCCCCACAAACCACTGAGAAGAGGTTGGCCAAATCCCTCTGTCTCCCACACTTAAGATACTTGTAAACATTGATAAGATCCCCTCTGTCTTCTCTCCTTAAGGCTGAACAGACCCAGGTCTCTCAGCCTTTCCTCATAGGGAAGATGCTCCAGGCCCCGTATCATCTTTGTGGCCCTCCACTGGACTCTTTCCAGGAGATCCCTGTCTTTTTTGTACCGGGGAGCCCAGAACTGGACACAGTACTCCAGGTGAGGCCTGACCAGGGCAGAGTAGAGGGGGAGGATCACCTCCCTTGACCTGCTGGCCACACTCCTTTTAATGCATGCAAGGAGTGTGGCCAGCAGGCCACATTGCATCACCCTTCACCTTCCCTTGATGAACAGGTAACAGCAGCAGGTGGTTGGGATGAAACTTGTGCTTCCTTTGCTCCACTTGCTCTCTGTTAAAGATGGGCTGGGATTTCAGATTTCAGAGTGTTTTATTTTGCAGCAACTTCTGATTGCGTGTTGTTTTTTTTTTTTTTTTTTTTTTTTTTTTTGTTTTTGTTTTTTACTGTTATTTTAATGCAGCCCATTTACAAAGCAGCTGCTTACTATAGGAAATGGTGTTCGAGTCAGCGGCAGTCCAAGTGATAAATGATCTGCGTGAATGCAGCAACTTAACCTCAGTGAGGTCTGGGCCATAACATTTATTTAAACCCATCCTTTTTCTGTAAATAATGGATCCATATGATCAAATATTTATTGGGAAAGAGTTTGTTTAGAGCCTTTGAATGTCATGCAGTTGGATGCTCTTGCATGTGAAGGTAAAATCTTTCGGGCTATTCATAATCACAGCTGAACATCTCTTCATTTGTACTATCAACAAGAGACAGTTTACTCAGCCAGGTGGTAGTTTAATCTTTCTTTCTTTTACTATAAACCATGGCCAGAAGGATTTTTGGAAGGAAAAAAAAAAAATTGTTACTGTGAACTCACTTTGTATTTAAGCAAAAATCACTGCTTTCTCAAGGATAAAACAAAAAGAGGAAGAATAGAGGAGGAGGGAAGGATATGGCAGAAGGGGTGAGGGTAAGTTTAGCAGTGAGGCATCGCTGATGAAGCTGCTCTGACTGGCAAGAGGACGAGCGAGTCGCTGTGGTGTTTAGCAACCATACAGCAAGTGGCCTTGTACTTATGCAGCTCTAGGGATAGATCATGTCAAGGTTTAGGAACATCCATTACATTATGCACAGGAATCTGGATTTGGTATTTCGGAGGCAAGGGTTTTGTGTGTGAAAGCTGAGCAAATCTGATCCGCGACAGTTTGGAGACGGCAGAAGGAAATCACATACCGTCTTTTGTTCCTCTGTTTTGTTTGTTTAACAAAATCTCTTTCCAGGGTACAATTTCATTTTGAGGGATCAGAGGTTAAAAAGCAATTTTCCCTCGCTGACAGCAGCATAAAGTAGTGAGTTACATTTCTCTTAATGGTCTCATTTAAATGAGGAGTGAATGGAAATCCTTGGTAACCGAGTGGAAAACCACATTTCGAGTCATTCTTGTGCCCAGTGGCAGCATATACAACCAATTGCATTGCCCAAAGGTCAAATCTTTGAGAAACGGTATTAAACATGCCATTTAAGGGGTCTAGGAATACCAGGAAGTTGGGAATTTTAACACTGGAGATGTATACCTAACCTGACATCCGATGAAAACCAGGAATAGAAAATAAGTATCCCGGTTTGAGTCCCAGCTGTACAGCCTGGAGCAGTATTATGCTGGGCTGTGATCTTGTCAGATCTCATCAAGTAGGAAAATTATTGGGTTTGGTCAGTGCTCATGCTGGAAACCTCTCCTGCAAACCTTCCTGGATGGGCAGTGTAGCCTTTTGCTGTTCAGTGGGTAGCCCCTTCTGAGTGATTCCTTTCTGGCACAGGGACACCATCCAAACAGTGCCATCGTTCCTGAGGTACTTCATCAGGTTTTGATAATAAGCATCAGTAAAGATGCCATGTTGTTTTTGAAAACAAAAACTGAAATTAATAATAGAATTCCAATATGAGGACGTATATCCTGATTTCTGTGCCTTGATGTTTTACTTGGTTCTCACAAGCGTCAGTTTATCAGCTCATCTTTTTAATAAGGACAGTGTTCCTGGTTTCCACTCTGGTAAACTGTTTTTCCACTGAAAATCACAAGTCACCTATGCTAGTCATATTTAAATGTTGCAGAGAACCTGGGGTGTCTCAAATGGTCAGAATTGGATCAGAAATTAAGTGTTTATTTCCCTACTGTTTTTAATAACAATAACAATATCAATCATGAAGAGAAAACAGTATGTAAGAAGGAAGAAGTTATGGATAATGAAATTGCATTTATTTCCACTTTGGCAAAACCTGAGAGCACTTTCATTAAAGGTTTTCTCCATATTCCTGAAAGAAGTCACAGACCTGCTGGGATACATTTGTAGTAAAGTTATAAAATGGCCTGGCACTATGAGAGTTGGAAACCAGGAATTGTTAATTATGCTCAAAAGGAGACAATAGAGTGAATTATAGTCTCACTAAACCCAACTGCAGCAATACACAAAGCTCTTGAAGACATTTTGAAACGAAGAATTAAAAGCATAAAGTTCAGTGGAGACTGGGACAAAATGGCATTTCATTTTACTTTGAAAAAGTAATTGACTGTCTTTCTTTGTGAGGATAAAGAATTTGCTCAGACAAAGGTGATGAGAAAGACTTGACTTCTGGACTTCAGAAAAACATTTTCTACAATAGTATCACATAAGGATTATCTTTATTTAGAAGATTCATAGAGAATGAGGTTATCTCAAACGATAATTGGATGCTTGTGGGTGGACAACTGAACTGCCAATTCAGTGTACTCAACAGCTAATGGAAGAATATTCAGCTGATTCCCCAGTAAATGTCTACATTGGATCTAACTGATTCACTTCCTAATCTTTGCGGTGAGCTCTGAAGGATACTCCCATGACTATAGCAGGTGCTTAGACACGAACATGTGTGTGTAGATATGTCGTACATCAGGTATGGACACAGATAGCCAAATTAGTGAGATATGGACTGGCTAAGTGGGGAAAAAAAAAAAAAAAAGAAAAGAAAAAGAAAAAGAAAAAGAAAAAAAAAAAGATGGAAAAATGGAAAATTGGCTTAACTTTCAGGCTTAGCAAGCTGGAACCAGCATTCCAGCCTAGTGTTCTGGCATGGGGTAGCTCCTGGCCTCTTCCCACAGAGACCACCATGGCAGCCCCCCGCTGCCAACACCTGAATACTGACACCCAATTCATATGCATTGAGTTGTACAGAAACTTGAAAAAAAAAAACGAACACATAACATTTAAGATTAGAGCTGAATTATATTCATCATATTTTTATTGGACTGCAGTATCAAGCAAGCCATTTTTTCTCATTATGCTTGAGAGTTAGGAAGCATCAGAACTGATGTTACCTCTTTGCTATTGATCATAATCCAACAAACATGACTTCCCAGTGAGATAAACTTGAAGTGAAAATCTTTTAATTGGCTCTTTTTATTAAAAAAAAAAAAAAGCAGGTAAAAGTCAGAGCTTAACTTTTAAGCTGAAAATCAGCTGTTCAGATGTATTTTTAATCTTCTTTAATGTAAAGCAGATATTCTGGACACAGATTGTATGTCAGAGAGACAGTTTGCTGTGGATTTTTGTCATCTAACAGGAAAGCAAAGTTTGGGATGTAGACTCCCTGTGGACCCCCTGGTTAACAAAAGAAACGACAGAGAGAGAGATCCAGATCTTTGTAAGCTGCTAAAATGGCTTAAGTTGGGAAACATGCAGCTGGGCCTTGCACTTTATAGGAAATTAATATTAAATTTGTTTTGGTGCAGTTGCTTCCTTTTTCTTTGCAATATATTCAGGCTAAGAGAGGAATGTGTGTTGAGTCCATTGATTCAGGCTATAAAAGCTATGAAGAACCAGAAATATTTATATGGCCAGATGAGACATCAGTCCTATGTATTCAATAGTTCCTAGTGCTTTTGTGAGATCTGCACCTGTTAGCGAAATAAGAAAATTCTTTCATGGACAATCCTATCCCTCCCCCATTTTCTTTTATTTATTTATATTTATATTTTTGGAAGCAGTCCTGTCCAATATATTGCCCAAATACAGTTGAGCAGCTGCAAACCCAGTCAGTCCTGCCAGGTTAGCCAGCTATCAGTTCTGTCTCAGTAGGCCCAACAATTTTATCATTAATGTTTGTATTTCTTAATAGACAAATCACTAGCCAACAAGCTCTGCAGGCTTTATTCTTACATTGCAATTAACAGTGCACATGAAAAATCACATCCGTGATCTCAGTGCAATTAAACTAATCTAAAAATGTAGGAGGCTGAGGTTGCACTTGAAAAGTCTCATTATCATTCTAGGTGAATGGGGAGAAGCTTCTTTCAGACATTCACCCAAATGAAAATCTGCCACTAAGTTTTGGTTTCCCTGGGAGTATATGAAAATCTGAATGTGGAAACCACACTTTGCCTGGTTCTGGTCAAACTTCCAGCAGCATCAGTCTTCTGGATTTCTATTTCTATCCATTCAGTAGAAAGAAAATCTAACCCTGGGCTTCTTTTAACCTCTATTATTGATCCTCAGGTAGTATAAATGTGTGCAGCTGCCTGGAGTTAAGATTTTTACACCAGGTAAGAAATGTCCCTGTTTCTGCTACATTTACAACTGACTAGTATCAGTTGTCATAGCTTATGTATTTATTCATCGTCTGTGGAGGCCATCATCAACTAATATCAGCACCAGCATATCTATTTCTGTATTGCTGTTTACCATTTTGAAGTAATCTTTTGTGAATGTTGAGCAACCACATGTATTTCATTACACTACCTCTAAGTTCTGGTGGGGTGAGAATCCATCTTCAAACGGTATTTTCCTGTAAGATTCGCCTTACAGATTTTTCTGTAATGCAAGAATGTCTCTTTTACACATATTCTTCAAATTAATTGAAAAGTATTGGTCCTGCAGAGAAAAAGGCAAACATACACAGATAAGAAGGACTTTTTAAGCTCTAGTATTTTATCACCAAGGCACATAAAATGAAGTAGGTGCTCCAAAGGCAAGGAAATCCCTCTAGTGCATAGTACAAAACATGAAGGGACTTTTGCATCCACAAAGACAAAAATCCCAAGGAGAACCAAAGCCACAAAATACTTTTCCGAAGTTTACAGGTACAGTGGCAAAGAAAGCACTGTTCCTTCACTGCTCTACTGCCAGAGGCTTCTTGTTACATTTCTAAAGCATAAAGAATTTATGTTCTGATGTGCTTATTCTTCCCCACAGAAAAGGAGGAGAAAGTTCCTTGTTGCATGTGGATGCCTTGATATGATGAGGTGTCTGTGCCAACAGTGACACAGATGTTAGAAGCTAGGGGCACCAAAGACCTCGTTTCATCTTTTTCTGCTTCCACCTCATGGACCCAGCCTTTAGTAGGTGGTCATGCCAAGTGGGACATTTCCCAGTTTGAGAATCACGTGCTAGATGCCCCTCTACAGCAGAGCAGTTTTATGTCCTAATGGTATCAATATCAGTGTCCCTTACTCCAACAGAAGCTCATCCCCAGAAACTCATCCTGGAGAGCTCAGTGGAACCAGAAGGCCAGCAGATAGGTTGGTGGGTTAGAATCACAGAATCACAGAATGGTTTGGGTTGGAAGGGACCTTAAAGACCATCTAACTCCAGCCCCCTGCCAGGGGCAGGGACACCTCCCACCAGACCAGGTTGCCCAAAGCCCCATCCAGCCTGGCTTTGAGCACTTCCAGGGATGGGGCATCCACAACTTCTGTGCGCAGCCTGTGCCAGTGCCTCACCACCCTCTAAGTGAAGAATTTCTTCCTTAATTTCTTCCTGGGTTCCTGACCCTTGCACAGGGAGACAGTTTGAGTGCAAGCCTGCACCGTTGCTATTCACCAGCCTTCCTGGTTAGGTAGTGGGGAGACTGGAGCAGACTGGGACTGAGGAGTTCTGTGGAATGATCTTAAAAGACTAGCAAACATCTAAACTAAGCATGCCTTAATCATAAAACACAACTTAATTATTATGTTTTTTTAAGACAACTCATAAGAAAAATAATTATAGGATGCGTGAAAAATCCATTATATTTTGTAGGTCTCAATGAATACTTTAGTAGCTCTGGTTTTAGTGGGTCCATCTTGTGTATATTCTTCATAGCTTGCCCTTTTTTTTTTTTTTTGGCCTAGTGAGGGTCAATGTATCATTCTTTTTTATAGACAATAGTACTGTCCATTTATGAGAAACAATGCTTGCATCAGTTCCTTTATACTGTAGAAGGCCTTATTCTAACACAGATCTGAAGCATGTAAAAAATAAAGTAAACTCAATTTTTTATTTATCTTTACTCTTCAGGATCTGTCCTAGAAGATATTACTCTGTTCTGGAAATACTTCCCCAACTCCCTACTCCCCCCACTTTTTTTTTTTTTTTTTTTTTAAAGAGTTTAAAGAAAAGAAAATCGTCTGCAAGGATATAGTAACTTAGGGCTTCTACTGATGTCGAAGGTATGTTTCTCTTTGCCATTAATGGGAGTGGAATAGAGCTTTGTCTATTAGACGGGTCGTATTTGCTGATTCAATAGTACTGGGGAGAGTTCAGACAGGTAAGTTTATTTTTTCTAAGTGGAGGAATCTGGAATTCCTCTCATGGCCTCTAAACTTTTCCTGACCCTCTCCCTAGCTGTGTCTTTAAAAGATAAAGAGGTTATTATTGAATATTTAGGAGTATAAGAATGTAATAATGACTGTTTTCAGCTATCACCAATATAATAAAAAATGCCATGATCAATTTTTCTATAAGTTCTAGTTCCTTTGACCTAAAAGGAATACAATGCCATGTAACATAACTGAACATACCATATCAAATAATAGGGCGAGCTCTCTGAAGACTGATAGAAACCTTTACATTGACAGATTGTAGGTACCCACACAGACATGATCTCTCAGTGGAATAATCATTTAACTCTGTTAGTGCTGGTAAAGGCTTCAGCAAGGCTGTGCCATCCAGTGGCTCTCATTTCAAGGCTCAGGCCAGTTAGTGAGAGTGGGAAAGCAGCAGGAGAGCTCTAAGGGCCTGCAAGCCTGGCTGCAGAGGAGAGATTACAAAAGTAAAGAAAGTTGGTTAGGCTAAAAAAGACAAGATGGAGGGGATGATAACAGTCTATGGGTACATAAAAGTCGGCTCCAAAGAGGAAAAGAATAATCATTGCTTTTTTGTTTATTACAGATGGAAAGAACAAGAAGTAATGGGCTTAAATTGTAGCAGGAAAGAATCAGGGTAGATACAAAGAAAAAACTACCTAACAATAAGGAACATGAAATACTTTCTGGGGAGATTTTAGAGTCTCCAGCACCAGATATCTGTAACAGTATCTTGTGAAACATATTTCAGGGATGGTGTTTGCATAATTGCTTTTACTCTTGCCTGTCAGATCACACGGCAAGGTGCAACGTAAATAGGACATGTTCATATTGTATCACAAACCATCATTATCTAATCAGAAAATGTTGCAGCCATGAATCATTCTTTGATTTGTGTACTCATCTTCTCTTCCCTCTTCCTCCACCTCCTCCCCTCAAAAAAAAAAAAAAAAAAAAAAGTGTCTTCCTGTTAGGCACCTTCTTTAGGGACCAAAATCACTGATTTGTTTTGACAGAGGTGGTGAGACTCAGCATTTTCTGTCAACTTTGGTTAGAGAGGTGGTTGGTTACAAACCCCAGAAATCACTTTGCCTTATCCAAACATTTTCTGCCTGGCTCTCAAG